>NC_090654.1:11995250-12245250 GCF_040937935.1 Hyperolius riggenbachi
AGATTTTAAGTCAAAATATTGTATAACACTGAACAGCGCTGATTATTCTTGTGTCTATATATGTATAAATTGTACAAAGTGACTTTTGACAAACTAAATACTGAGAAAATATATGTATAGTATTCGTGTGGTATCTGCAATGGGTTAGGGTAGATAATGGCCTGTCAGTATAGCTTATTATTATATGGTGTTGGATGTCAGGTTGCCCCAGAGCCGGGACAAGGTCCTCCAGCACCCAAGGCTGAGACACCAAAGTGCGCCCCTCCATCCCTCCCACCCCAGCCGTCACACACTGATTGCTATTAGACTAAGAGGCGCCACAGGGCCCACAACCTCCCCAACACCTTAATATATAGTTATCTGTAGAGATGAGCGTAATGACCTAATTACGATTTTGCGAAATTTCGCGTAATTAGTGTAATTACGATTATGGCCGTAAGTACATAATCGTAATGAAGAAGGATTTCGCGAAATTTCGCGTAAGCGTAATTTTCGCGTAATTTTCGCATTACAGTCATTCCCTTTAAATAAATGATCCCACGCAATATCCTCGGAAATGTTCTATCAGTTACAATGTAACAAAGTTATTATGTAACAACTTTGTTACATTGTAACTACGCCGCACCCGACGCCACTCGCCGCTCAGCCGCCGCATACGCGTCCGTGCAGGACGCTAAGTCCCCGCAGCTCCCGCTGTCCACCCCGCCCACATCTGTCACCCACATGTCACCCACATGTGGGTGACATGTGGGTGACATGTGGGAGAGGCGGGGAGGGCAGCGGAGCCGGCGGGGACTTAGCGTCCTGCACGGACCCGACAGAGCTCTGAGCTATATAGCTCAGAGCTCTGAGAAGCATCTTTGTATTTGGGCTCCAAGGAGCCCCATTGGTCCTTAGCAGACCAATGGGGTTCCTTCAAATCAGAAGGAACCCCATTGGTCTGCTAAGGACCAATGGGGCTCCTTGGAGCCCAAATACAAAGATGCTTTTGAGAGCTCTGAGCTATAGCTCAGAGCTCGGGTCCTGCAGCGCAGACGCGGTGGCGGCGGCGGCGGTGAGTGACGTCGGGTGCGGCGTAGTTACAATGTAACAAAGTTGTTATATTGTAATAACTTTGTTACATTGTAACTGATAGAACATTTCCGAGGATATTGCGTGGGATCATTTATTTAAAGGGACAGGTAAGTATTAATGGTTAATTAAGAATATTAAAGGACTTTTTTCGTGGTTATGTTTTTTGTTCAATTAAAATACTTTTTCTATGTGTTTGTGTGTTTATTTACTTTTAACTCTTAAAGGAAATGGGTAAGGGGTACTACAAGTACCTCTATACTCATTTCTCCTGGGAGGGGGGTGGGCATCTGGGGGACCCCTTTTTAAAGGGGACTCCCAGATTCCACCATGAACCCCCCACCCAGGAAATCGCGGCCTCCACCTCCACCGCCCATCGGAGGTGGAGAAGAGCCCCTTGTCCTTGGATTGGACAAGGGCTCGGAGGGGGAGGGGAAAGCTTGGCTGCCCCTCCCCTTCCGAGACCCCCCAATCCATGGACCATGCGGGCTGGTATAGTCAGGGTGCGGAGCCCCACGCGGCCGGTGCTCCGCATTCTGGCTATCCCAGCCTGCATGGGGGACAAGGGGTTAAAGAGGTCTGGGAGGGGGGACCCCACGTCGTTTTTTTTTTATATTTCCCACACTCAGAACGAAGTAAGTAAAACTCTTCCCACTTGGGGGAATCTATGAAAATAATACACTATTGTTACCTGTGCAAAAAAAACTGACATTTTCCGCATTTAAAAGACATTTTCGCCCTTGAAACTTAAAAATCGATTTTCTCAAAAACTATAAGGTCTTTTTGAAAAAAAATTTTTTCCTCTTATTCCCACTGATCCCCTTAATATACCCTGGGAATTTGGTGTTCCTAAACTTTAAGCAGGCTTTGCTATTAACCGTTAAAGTCGGCGGGTTTTTAAATGTTTACATTTTTCCTTTGAAACTTTAACATCGATTTTCTCAAAAACTATAAGGTCTTTTTGTAAAAAAAAAAATTTCTTCCTCTTATTCCTCCTGATCTCCTTAATATATTCTCCAAATTTGAGGCTCTTAGCATTTAAGGGGGCTTTGCTATTAACCCTTAAAGTCGGCGGCTTTTTTATATTATACGGAGCGTTACGGTTTAACGCGAAATTACGGTAGCGTTTAATGCGAAATTACGGCATGAACGAAACGCGAAATTTCGCGTTGAAAATTACGCTTACGGTATTTTCAATTACGATTTTAATGGCAATTTCGCTACGCTAATTTCGCATCGTAATCGCAAATTTCGCATGCGTAATTATAGTAATGCGAAATTACGAAAATTTCAGCTCAACTCTAGTTATCTGGCTTGCAGTCACTGCTATGTATCCCCTTTTCTTATTTCTTTCTGCTTCAAACACAATTAGGAATGACAGCTGAATGAATTCTGCGCCCCCTCCTACACTGCGCCCTGAGGCTGGAGCCTCTCCAGCCTATGCCTCGGCCCGGCCCTGTTGCCCCGGCAAGTGAAGGTTGGCAGTTGTTGCTGAGGTAGGCCTGAATCCAAGACATAGGATAAAATGAATTATACATGGGAAGGTGCTTCTAAGGAAGATCATAGTCCCTTTTTGTGTGAGGGATGGGAGTGAATTGACAGGGTTTCTGGATGTCCTGGCAGCTTTAAAAAAAAAACTTAAAATCTTTAAAAACCGCTCAAAAAACTTAAACGATTAGAATACTGGGCACGCTTTATTGATCCATGTAGAATGGTGCACATCAAAGACCAATGGTAACAAGACATTGGGGGTAAAAACTGCAGTCTTACAGCTGTTTCGCGGACGTCCCCTTCTTCAGGAACCCAAATGCAGATTGACTCTCTGAAGAAGCGGAAGTTCGTAAAACAGCTGTAAGGCTGCAATTTGTACCCCCACTGTGTATATGGATTAATAAAGCCTGGATTTTACTGAGTGCCTGGTAATCTAGGCGTGAGCACAATGAGCACAGGTAAAGCAGTAAACACAGGTAAATTGGCTATATAGTGGCTTCCAGTGGCGGCATCCCTCCAGTTCAAAGAACGGGATCTCCTGGAGGGCTTCCCCCGTTGCCATGACGACGGGCGGGATGACGTCACCGACGTCCTCGACGTTGTGACGTCAAAGTGGACTCCGATCCACCCCACAGCACTGCCTGGCACTGATTGGCCAGGCAGCGCACGGGGTCTGGGGGGGGGGGTGTGGCTGCGGCGTGACGGATAGCGGCGGATCGGCGGGTAGCGGCGGCGATCGGATTGCACACTCAGCTAGCAAAGTGCTAGCTGCGTGTAGCAAAAAAAAAAAATTATGCAAATCGGCCCAGCGGGGCCTGAGCGGGGCCTTCCGGCGGCATAGCCCGAGCTTAGCTCGGGATTACCGCCAGGAAGGTTAAACTGTCTCTATACCCAGGGCTGGTTCTTGTAACAATGGGGCACCTGAGCAAAGTGAACCCAGGGGCTCCCCCTGACAGACGCACCCCTTTCCCAACTATAAAGCAACCCCTTTGTTGCAGCCATATTTCCCCACAGGGCCACTGAGTTGGCTGCGCCCCCTCCCCACTCACCCCCAACCTAACTGTGGTCCTCAGGGCCCCACAATGTCTTCAACAGAGTAGCAACTCACCTGTCCCAGGGGGCATGCTCCTCTGTCACCCACGCCCGACAGATGAGATGCTAATCTGCCAAAGATGTGGCAGGGGAGCACAGCTACGTTGGTGGGGAGACACCTTGGGGGCCCCTATAGGCTCTGGGGCCCTGGGGCAATTGCCTCTATTGTAGCGCCGGCCCTGTCTATACCACTCTCTCCATCACATATAATCTATGTTAGAGACCACCATAGAGGCATCCCAAGTGGAACCAGCAGGGAGATCAGAGCACAAGCAGAAGATGCTCCACTGCTTCCTCTGCAGATGAGTGTTTTGGAGTCACCGGCAGTGGTAGTGGGAGTGGTTGGTTTGGGGTGTTCCCCACTACCCTCTCTGCATTGAGCTACCAGTGGCTGCAGGACCATAATAGTGACATGGTCCACAGTAGTGGTGGGTGTGATCAACAGGGAAGATATTGTGTTGATGGGAGCAACAGTGAAGGAGTTAGGCTTTTTTAAGTTTATAATCAAGTCCATTTTTTTTACCTGCTCTCTTGAGTACATATGGAATACTTGCGCCGGATTTACCATAAGGCAGAGTAGGCACGTGCCTACAGGCGCCTGATAATGCAAAGGCAGTTCATTCCCCTCCGCAAGCGTCTCCCTCCCTCCTTCCCTATGCAGAGTGCCGAGCAGAGAGTAAACAAGAGGTTACTCACCCTGCTCTCAGAATTCCAATGACGAGATCTCACTTCAGTCAGGGGCACCTCTAGTTACTTAAAATTAAGGGGAACTTCTGGCTACCTGTAGTTACCTATATGATGAGCAAGGGAGCAGAGAAGTGACAGCTGGGCCAGCCATCAGCACACTTGTGGTGCAGTTTGGTGGGGGTTTGTAGGTCCATGAAGGGCTGAAGTCTAAGGTGCCAAGTCATCGGTGCCTATTGGCTCCTGTGAGGTAAATCCGGGCCTGAATACTTGGACGGCTGTTAGCATCTTGTTTAACCTATGCTAATCACTTTTCTACTACCGAGCTGAAAAGTGTTTGGAATTGGTTCGCATCATTCTGTTATGTTGCATTTTGATGCCCCAGGTGGAACTGCGAATGGAAAATATGCTAAAAGCTACACCGAGCATCTCAAAAAATGTGTTCAACCTTGGCGCTTCCATTTATCTTAAAGTGGAATATAACCCTGCATTTCAACTTTGCTCTAAAACATTATTTACAGCATATTATATGCAACCAGCATTTTTGTTTTACTAGACCAGCATTGGAAGGGTTACACACAGAGCTTTAAATTTCCTGGAGACAAATGCTCCCCGCAGCCGAAGTTTAGATAGATACATTCTGTTTACTTAAATGTAACAAGTGTGGAATGTGACTCACTCTCTCTGACTGTGCAGGAGCTGGAGGACAGCCAAAGAGTGTGTAACATTCCTCACTTGTTACATTTTGTTTACTTAAATGTATCCATCAAAACTTTGGCTGCGGGGAGCAGTTCTCTCCACGGAACTTTAAAGCTCTGTGTGTAACCCTTCCAATACTGGTCCAGTAAAAAAAAAAAGGGTGGTTGCATATAATATGCTGTAAATAATGTTTTAGAGCAAAGTTGAAATACAGGGTTATATTCCGCTTTAATGTGGGAAGCTGTAAGTCCCGGCCCCAAATTGCAACTCTGGATGCCGGCAGCCGTCCGTGTAAACCGGCCCTTCTATTTCCCTATTTATGGTAAATATTTCCATCCCTGTAATTATGAATTGTACCGTGTACATAATATTTACAAAGGACTGGCACTCGTCCAAGGTTGTTTACTACATATCTTACATCTAGTAGTAATTGCTTCTCAGCATGGCAGTTGGCTAAAATCCCTTGGTCAACATTCTGCTGTTTTTATTATCGGGTATGTTGTTGCCCTTCGATGTTTTGTTCATTTTGGAAAATGTCCTATCTCGTTTAAAATGAGTTTCTGTATCCGCGGCAGTCAGCTCCGATGGAAGAAAATTCCACATGTTCACGGTGAAGAATCATTTTCTCAGATTAAAACCTTCTTCCCTCCAACCTTGAGTGCCTCCAGGTCTTCTGAGGCGACCTTTCATTCTGTCTAACTGAAAATATATAAGAATATTACCAACTCTCTTTAGCGGCGGTCTGACTCTGGCAGACTTCCGGTGCAGACTGGCAATGAGTGAGAAATGGAATGATTAACTTCTTAACTTCCAGAGAGTTTCAGATTTCAGTTTTATACGGGAGGACGTGGTCTCTAGAGGAACAGCAAGAGGACAATAGGAGGTTCTACGTGGATCACGATGGGTTTGAGTGAGAACTGGTAAAGAAATATAGTCAAAACATAAGGCCACTGTCCAGTGACCACCCAAAGCATAAGTGGAAAACACCTGCATGTCTGCCCTGAAATGTACCATATTTTCCGCCATATAAGACGCTCCGGAATATAAGACACACCCAGGTTTAGAGGGGAAAAAAATGTATATCTTCTAAACCTGGTGTGTCCATGTTCCAGGAGCATCTTGTACATGTTCTCCCCCAAATGGTGTCCTCCTGTGTCCCCGTGTCTCCACCATTGTGTCTCCCATGTCTGCTCTAAGTGTCCTCTGTGTCCCCATGCCTGCTCTGTCCCCATGCCATGTCTCTGCCTGTGTCCCCCGAGTGTGTATAGTGTGCCCGGCCCTCCCTGTATGCCTCTGCCTGTGTCCCCCATGCCATGTCTCTGCCTGTGCCCCCCAAGTGTGTATAGTGTGCCCGGCCCTCCCTGTATGCCTCTGCCTGTGTCCCCCATGCCATGTCTCTGCATGTGTCCCCCCGCAATTGTATAGCGTGCCACTTCCCCTGCGTGCTCCCCATGCCTGCTCTGTGTCTGGCGCCTGTGTCCCCTGTGAGTGTATAAATGTAACCGCTCCCGCCGCGTGCCCCATCTCTCCCCTGTTATTGTTGCCGCCCCCCGGATGTTAATCTGCAGCGGGCTTACCTCTCCGCCATGCTAAAGGGGATTTGCAGACCTCCTTCACGTTCGCAGGTCTCCCTCTAGCGATCGGCATGTGATGATGATGCAACACATGCCGATCACTAGAGGGAGTCGCGCGAACAAGAAGGAGGTCTGCAATCCCCTTTAGCATGGCGAAAAGGTAAGCCCGTTGCAGATTAACATCCGGGGGGGCAGCAACAATAACGGGGGAGAGATGAGGGGACACAGGCGCCGGACACAGAGCAGGCATGGGGAGCACGCAGGGGAGGAGGCATCCTATACAATCGTAGGGGGACACAGGGAGGGAATCCTCAACTTGGCGGCGGGTCGTGGTTCCTATTGGCGGATGTTCGGAAGTCGGGGACTCCCTGCCTTTGCTGTATAAGACGCAGGGACTTTTTCTCCCCATTTTTGGGGGAGAAAAAGTGCGTCTTATATGGCGGGAAATACGGTAAATCTTTATTGATTCCAAAAAGGGTGGACCAAAATTTTAGTAGTGTATGCATTGGCAAACCCTAATAAACTCGACTAAGTCACACAGTACATAAACAAGTCAGCCAAAGAAGTAAAATGTTTATTTATTTTTTGGGCGAGAAGATAGTAGTCTAAATAAACTTACCTCAATCATGAATCAATGACTAGGTGTAAACAGGGTCAGATTTGTACTTCCCAGCTCCCAAGGTCCGCTGTCACCAACCACCCGGCCTCCAACCCCCGCACCCAACTGAATTCTGTCCAACACGCTGACCAGCAATCACTGGTTTGAATTTACCTTTGTGCTGCCCCCCCCCCCCCAACAAAGTGTATGCTCTGTCCGCTTGCCTCTTGTAATTTTGCGCTCAAGACCAGATCAGCACAGCAGCCAAGAGCACTCTGGGCATGCATATTTAATAACGCTCATGTATGAGCAGCATTTGTCAAGTATGCATACCCGAAATACTCCCAGCCTCAGCTGCTGTGCGCATCCATGTCAGAGCGCGAAATTAAAGGCAGCGCTAGTGGGCAGAGGATGCACTGTTTCTTTGTTCTCCATGCGACTGGCTGCAGTCAGGGCCACAAATGGGAGACAGGGCAGGTTCTGCTCATCATACAGAGGATGGGACCATCAGGAGACAGCAGAGGAAACTGTGACTGATGCAGGGAATGCCGGAATTTAGGCTGCAGACAGTGTATGCTGAGCAAAGCAGGGCTGATGCGAACCAGGAGAGGTGATTATTTTGACATGTGGCCTCTTATTTCTCCCGAGTCCTGCCGCCCTTCTGCTTTTTCCACCCAAGGTCATGGCCTTTCTGGCCTTCACAGAAACCCAGACATATACTTATAAACACTTAAAACAATGTGTTTCTCTTTTTCCATTTAAAATACTGGGAAGAACTAGGAAGCAGAACTAGCAATGAAAAAGCAAAGTTCCCTCATGAATCAATTCGCTTTATGCGTAGAAAAGGACGGTTCTTCATTTGAGATCCACATAACACGTATGTTTCATTCTTTGTAAAGAGAAAGAAGGAAGGTGCTTCTAAATTTAAAATTAAACCAAAACAAAGTTCTCAAATTTGGCTGGAAATCCCCAGATCAGCTGTGGCATGTTCACCTATGAACGCGCCACACAAGTCAGAGCGTAAGGTCCTCCTTGCTGTAAACATCAACTTGGTATGAAAATGGCGAGCCAACTAGCTGACAGCACATTTAACCTCTTGAGGACCGCAGTGTTAAACCCCCCTAAAGACCAGGCCATTTTTCGAGAAATAGGCCACTGCAGCTTTAAGGCTTAGCTGCAGGGCTGCACAACTCAGCACACAAGTGAACCCCTGCCCCCCCTTTTCTCCCCACTAACAGAGCTTTCTGTTGGAGGGGTCTGATCGCCCCCTCACCCCCAGTTGTTTGTTTATTTTTTCACAAATATTTATTGTATTTATTTTTTAATACATTATCATTTTTTAAATTTATTTTTATTTATTTTATTTTATTTATCTCCCTCCCTCCATCCCAGAGCCAGCCAATCATAGCGATCGGCTGTCATAGGCTTCAGCCTATCTATCCCCCCCTCTCCTAAAAATTACTTTTTAAGATATTCCACAGTTTTATTTTATGTTTAAATCTCCTTTCTAAGTTTTAACTGTTTTATTGTCTTTGCTCAACGACACATTCATTGAAGTATGCCAGAGCTAAAATCTATGAACTATTGTCCCTTTTCATCTCTTTCCTGCTCTCAGAAGCCATTTTCTGCTAGGAAAGTGTTCCACTTCCTGTCTGAGTCAGGACTGAGTCAGCCATTTACATACCTGATATTTAACTCTTTCAGGCAGAGAAAGAAAAAAAGGAACACAGCATAGTTATTTGTGTGCTAGGCACTGTACATACCCATGTCAATCTTTATCATGTCACATGTCACATTGGGTATCTTTTAAAATTTTGTCACCCTACCTCTCTGTCTGCAGTGGCTAGTGTTGGGCGAACAGTGTTCGCCACTGTTCGGGTTCTGCAGAACATCACCCTGTTCGGGTGATGTTCGACCAAACCGTTCGGCCAAACCGTTCAGCCATATGGCCGAACTAAGAGCGCATGGCCGAACGTTCCCCGAACGTTCGGCTAGCGCTGTGATTGGCCGAACGGGTCACGTGGTTCGGACCCGAACGCGCTCTGATTGGCCGAACGGGTCACGTGGTTCGGGTAAATAAATACCCGATCCATGTCATTTCTCCGCCATTTGTCTGTGGGTTTAGCTTTGGGTAGGCAGGCAGGGTAGTTCTCTCTCCAGCCAGGCTAGCCAGGGTCCCCCCAGTCATTGTGTCGCTGCTGGGAACAGTAGTACACCGCTCACCCACACTATATAGCATTGTGTTTACTGCCACTCTGTGTACACCGCTCACCCACCACTGTATAGCATTGTGTTTACTGCCACTCTGTGTCTCTGCTGGGAACAGTAGTACACCGCTCACCCGCCACTGTATAGCATTGTGCTCTGTTTCGCTGCTGGGAATAGTAGTACACCGCTCACCCACCACTGTATAGCATTGTGCTCTGTGTCGCTGTTGGGAACAGTAGTACACCGCTCACCCACCACTGTATAGCATTGTGCTCTGTGTCGCTGCTGGGAATAGTAGTACACTGCTCACCCACCACTATATAGCATTTCTGTACTGCCACTGTACTGCTGCCAGTCAGCGTGTACTTTAAGGATAAGTGAAATGAAGAAGAAATCCTGTGAAAGAGGGAGGGGCAAGGGAAGAGGTGTTTCCCCTGACGGTTCACGTACAGGCCACAGTGGAGCACCGAAGAAAACCCACTCAATACCGCCCATGTTGTCACCTGGACGAGTGCGTTCGGCCAGGGTCGATACATCTCCCTTACCGCGCACTGGGTGAACCTTGTGGAGCCTGGCAGCGATTCCTCACCTGCTACGGCGCGGGTGTTGCCCACGCCGCAAACAGCTGCACCGTCGTCCCTCCCACTGGATAACAACAGCAGCACCTACCTCTCTGACTTCTTCTCCTCCAACGCATCTCAAAGCTGTACCTAATCCGGAAACGCTAACCCAGCAGCAGTAGGATCGTGGAAGCAGTGCAGCACAGCTGTTGGCATGCGTCAGCAAGCGTTGCTGAAGCTGATCTGCCTTGGGGATAAGCAGCACACAGGGGAGGAAATTTGGAGGGGAATAAAGGAACAGACGGATTTGTGGCTGGCACTGCTGGACCTGAAACCGGGCATGGTTGTGTGTGATAATGGGAGTAATCTCATTCGCGCTTTAAGGTTGGCTAAGCTGACACACATCCCTTGCCTGGCGCACGTGATGAACCTAGTAGTTCAGCGGTTCCTGAGGACATACCCAGGCGTGGCCGATCTTCTGCTGAAGGTGCGACGAGTGGCCAAGCATTGTAGAAATTCCAGTACTGCTTCAGGGGCACTCGCCAAGATACAGGAGCACTTCAATCTCCCCCACCATCGCTTGCTGTGTGATGTCCCTACGCGCTGGAATTCTACGCTGCACATGCTAGCCCGCTTTTGCGAGCAGAAGAGTGCAGTGGTCCAGTACATGACGACGCAGTACCAAGGCGCTTCCGGACAGCTGCCAAGCTTCTGTGGATCCGATTGGGCCAACATGTTGGACCTCTGCCAAGTCCTCCAAAATTTTGAGCAATCAACGTTGCTTGTGAGCAGTGACAACTCTTCAGTCAGCATTACCATACCACTGCTGTGTTTACTGAAGAAGTCAATGTTGAAAATCAAGGAAACAGCTGTCATGATGCAACTGGGGGAATCTGAAGGAGAAAACAATCAGCGTGATGATACCAACATCAGGCCATCTGCCTTAGGAAATGCTGGCCCCAGCAGCTATGATGAAGAAGAGGAGGAGGAACAGCTGGAGTTGGAGCAGGAATTTCATGCCACCACTGACGAGGGCCAGAGCGGTGCACGTTGGACTTCCACAATTCAGCGCGAATGGTCAGCAGAAGCAGACCAGGAAGAAGGTGACGACTATGATGCATCACAACTATCACAACGCTCACAAGAGGATGATGAGGATTCTGGCAGGACTCTGGCACACATGGCTCAATTCATGCTAGACTGCATTGAACGCGACCCACGCATTGTGCGCATTCTGGACAACACCCATTACTGGGTTTATACCCTTCTGGATCCACGGTACAAACACAATGTTCCAAAACTGCTTGAAGAAAGAGTCAGACAGGTCAAAATGGAAGAATACCAGCAGGCCCTTGTGGAGACTTTAGAGAGCAGATTGACATCCTCCCCCTCCTCTAGCCAGTTGTACGCCGACAGACTGACTTCCGCAAACCCAGGACGACCAGGAGGGCAGCAAACAACACAAGCCGCAGCTAGTGCCCAAAAGGGAATGGTATCGGCAGTGTCCTTGGAGTGGGAACATTTTCTGACACCCATGCAGCAGCCCACAGAACAGCAAGCATGCAGATCCACCTCCAACACCGATCGCCTGGAGAAGATGGTCAAGGACTACATGTCAGATGGCGTAGCTGTGTTGAACAATCCATCTGCACCCTTCAACTATTGGGTATCGAAGTTAGACACCTGGCACGAACTGGCAATGTACGCAATAGAGGTGCTGGCTTGCCCGGCAGCCAGCGTTATGTCGGAACGCTGTTTCAGTGCTGCCGGAGGCATCGTCACAGATCGGCGTATCCGCCTCTCCACAGAAAATACAGACCGTCTGACTCAAATTAAAATGAATCAATCCTGGATTGGAAACGACTACGCAACACTTCTGGACCCCAACCAAGTAACATGAACAATGAACATCTGTGATGGGTTAGCGTTTCCGGTCCCTGTTTATTGAACCTCTCATCTGTATTACATTTATGACTGCATGGCGACAAAACGCAAATTGCTATCCGCACGCTTCTTGTCCTCATGCAAGGCCTGGGTTGTTGTGTATCAAAGCGTGGCCTTCTCCTCCTGCGCCGCCCTCCTCCTGTTCCATCACGTGTGCTGCTGCTGGGTTAGCGTTACTGGTCCCTTTTCCTGGAACCTCTTATCTGTATTACATTTATGACTGCATGGCGACAAAAAGCATGTTACCTGTGCAAAGAAAAATTACATTTTCCGCATTTAAAAGACATTTTTTCCTTTGAAACTTTACAATCAATTTTCTCAAAAACTATAAGCTCTTTTTCAAATATTTTTTTTCCTCTTGTACCCACTCCCAAGGTGCACATGCCCTGCAAATTTGGGGTATGTAGCATGTAAGGAAGCTTTACAAAGCACGAAAGTTCGGGTCCCCATTGACTTCCATTATGTTCGGAGTTCGGCGCGAACACCCGAACATCGCGGCCATGTTCGGCGAACGTTCGCGAACCCGAACATCCAGGTGTTCGCCCATCTCTAGCAGTGGCTGACAAACAGATGCCATTACTTTAGAATCATTTTACAGACTTCAAAGAAGACACACAGAGAGATGAATCTAGCGTTGATAAGCTGTTCTGGCAGTGAAATAAAGAATCACACAGAGAGATGTCGGCTTTTGTTAGACTATCTGAGGACATTTCGAGTCACACAGACATGAAGCTGCTGTTTCACTATGATTCGTATTTCTTGCACGGTGACCGTTCTGCTTGCGGAAAACTTCTGGGGTTGGTGTGAGCTGTCTCTGCTGTGGGGGAGTCCCAGTCTCTGCTGACAAGGTGGGGACTCGATGTGGCTTCAAACCTGTTCCTTCCTCCCACGCTGCGCTGCCCTTAAAGTGTTTTTACCACCCAGCTGCCATAGATGTTCATTACTTATCTGATCACCTGCTTAAGTGGGTCATCAAGGGGATGGAGAGCGGGGAGGACAAGTGGAGGATGGAGAGAGCACTTGAAGAGTGAGAGGGTGAAACCGATCTATGGACAATCAGAGGATGGGGGCTGAAGTTGTGGCGCTGCGGATATCCAAGACTAGCAAACTAATAAATGTGTAAATAAATGAACACAAGTAAAGGCAGAAGCAGGGAATGATAAAGATAAATACTACACCTCTGATCGCAGCAGAAGCAGCTGTTACTCATTAACAGTTTCAAACAAAATGTTTCATTTGAGGGTTGCTGTGCAATGTAAACCTTTGACGGCAAATCTCGCTTGGCTGCAATAGGCAGAGCGGGCGGCAGAGAGCAGTTATATTTATTTAAGGATGGCTTCTTCTCTTCCTCCACCCGCGGCTCTGAACTTCCAACAGGTCTTCTGGGTCCCGATCACATCCGATCACATGGTATGACGTGAGATCAGGATCCAGGAAACCATGTCAGCATTACACCGCCACCTGGGGGTGAAAGAGACTCTTGCATCACCCCTCTTCCACCACCGGGTGGGGCTGTAACACTGACATGGTTACTGGATCCCGATCACGTCACATCATGTGATCAGAACTGAGAAGACATGTCGGGAATTATGTTGTCGCCGAGGTGGAGGAAGAAGATGCTGATTCAGCTGTCCGGACAGTTCATTATAAAAGCTCCCTGCCGCCCATTCTGTATACCCTGCTGAGATTGGGCAGCTGCTGGAGAGATACGTAGAGGGTGCACTTCTCTTGCGCAGACTGGCTGCATCTGGCCAAAGTTACAGGACCCGGTACCAGCAACAGAGAAGGCTGAGGGCGGCGTGGGAGCGTTCTGTGCGGAGGGGGCTGGAGGAAGCCTCAGGTATGTATAAAACTTATAGTTTATTATGTCTCTGGTACACTTTAACCAAGAGCCATCTAGTATGGGGACAAATTGTCCAAGGTGACTGAATAGTGCAGACAGACATCCATTTATGAAGCAGCTTAGGACAAGTCAATGTGTCCAAAGAGAACAAAACACTCCCACTTCTCCCCCCTTGATGCTCTCGGTGTTTACTCCACTCACATAGCTGCTCTTGCAGCTTGAACTCCCCGGTCTGCTCTGCTCAGTCCCTCCCCTCAGTGCCAGATTGGAGAGGAGCAGGGGAGACAGCAGGAGAGAATGGAGGAAAAGGAGGGCAGATGATCTGATGCCTCAAAATCCAAAGTCAAATGCTTAATAACAGAATTCACTTCTCTGTAATGATCTGTAATCTGCCCTGTTGCTCAGCTATCAGAAAAACATAACCAACACCCATTTTACAGGCAGTGAATATGCCTTGTTTTTACCTATGCTAAACATGGCATGTCCTGGTCTGGCTAGCAGGCAGTGAATTAATGAGCTGATAACAGAAGAATTCAGCTCTAAATGTAAAAAATAAAAGGAGACCATTTGTGTGCTTGTGGGAATTCCTAATCTCCGAAGCTGAAGGCACCTACCTATCTAACCTATACAGCGGGCATCTACCTATATAACCT
This sequence comes from Hyperolius riggenbachi, assembly GCF_040937935.1. Classification (NCBI taxonomy): domain Eukaryota; kingdom Metazoa; phylum Chordata; class Amphibia; order Anura; family Hyperoliidae; genus Hyperolius; species Hyperolius riggenbachi. The sequence goes on from NC_090654.1 coordinate 12,009,668, forward strand.
TTACTGGAGGCACCAACCTGTCTAGCCTATACTGCGGGCACCTACCTGTCTAACCTATACAGCAGGCATCTATCTATCTAACCTATACTGCAGGGCACCTACCTATCTAACCTATACAGCGGGCATCTACCTATCTAACCTTTACTGGAGGCACCTACCTATCTAACCTATACTGCAGGCACCTACCTGTCACGGAACAGCCATGAGAAACGCAGGTGAATCTAGAGAATTCACAGTCGATTTCCTGATCGCTCCCTGTCGGATCTGTGCAGTCGTGCAAGCGATCAGAAAACGACACTTTTGTGTTTTTTAATCCAGAGATCTGTTCCCCTGTGAGCAAAGCATTCCCCTCACCCCTCAGGAATGTCGCACGTGGGCACATTCCCTGCAGGGACCAGCTCAGTCCCCCTACAGCCAGATGTCTTTATGAAAAGGACTAGGAAGCTGGCTCCCCAGGGGGGCCCTGAGGAAGCCAGACTCTCCGGCACCGACCAGAGCAGACCTGAAGTTATGTGATGTATGGCTTCTTGTCGATTCTATGGCAACCATATATCGCACAGCTATGAAATTCATATAGTCTTGTTCGGTAAAATCTGGCCATCGTGCTGATATGAAATTAATTGTGATAGCACGTCCGGTTATTGAGGTATGACCCTTCTCAAGAACTGGGTCCGCTGCACTAGCCATGTCTGATGTCATATTAATCTGTATTCTCCGCCAAGTATGAATCTGTTATCCCCCTAAATATGACGTGTATCGTTCATGAGTTACAGCACTTTATAAGTTTAGCCCTAAAATCTCTCAGAGGGAATGAACTGTCATTGGGTGGTAACTCAGAGGGGGCCGGCATTGCCACACCCCCAAACCAGCTTCATCAAAAGCACATGGCCGGCAGGCTGGCCCTCAGTCCTCCACATTCCATCTATATGAGAGCTGTCTGGATCGGCCATCTTGATCGGCCATCTTGTCTGAACTGAAACAAAGGACATTTTCCATTTTGTTTGGACTTTGAACTTTGCTGAAACTGAACAAAAGGAACTCTACAAGTTTTCCCAGAACGGACATATTTCCACAAACCCTAAGTATTTTCTCCTTTTTTTATTTCATACTGGCTATTAATGTTTCAATAATTGTTGATTTTAATAATTGTCTGTATATATTAATATTGCCGTGAATAAAAGACTTTATCAAAGTCATTAATTGTTCCGCTACCCTGCTTTTCAGCCATTCACAGAAACTGATCCCAGGTCTCTGGAGAGACGCTACTACTATTGTTGATATCTAGACAGAATAGATTGTGTTTAACCGTTTTTATTCGCAGGACCAGTCAGTCAGTGGGTCCACTGGCCCATACCAGTGGTGGTGGCAGTTATACCCTGAAATCGTGTGTAAGTTGTATTTCCGTAACCCCACAGGCTCCCTTCTGGTTTGTCTGCGGCCAATTCCCAACGGTTCCTACGCATTGACTGCGACCAGAGTTCGCACGATCCGTGCGCTGGCACCGTTTGGAAGGCATTTTGTGTTCCGACCACTAGGGCTCCTGTGACACTACCTATCTAACCTATACAGCGGGCAACTACCTATCTAACCTTTACTGGAGGCAGCTACCTATCTAACCTATACTGCAGGCACCTACCTGTCTAACCTATACAGCGGGCATCTATCTATCTAAACTATACAGCGGGCACCAACCTATCTAGCCTATACTGCACGGCACCTACCTATCTAACCAATACTGCAAGCACCTACCTATCTAACCTATTTAGTGGGCACCTACTTATCTAACCTATACAGCGGGCACCTACCTATCTATCCTATACAGGAGGCACCTACCTATCTAACCTATACTGCAGGGCACCTACCTATCTAACCTACACTGGGGTAGCTACCTATCTAACCTATACTGCGAGCACCTACCTATCTAACCTATAAAGCAGGCACCTACCTATATAACCTGTACAGCAGGTACCTACCTTCCCCTCAGTGTCAAATTGGAGAGGAGCAGGGGAGACAGCAGGAGAGAATGGAGGAAAAGGAGGGCGGATGATCTGCTGCATCAAAATCCGAAGTCAAATGCTTAATAAAAGAATTCACTTCTCCGTAATGCTCTGTAATCTGCCCTGTTGCTCAGCTATCAGAAAAACATAACCAACACAGAACACCCATCTTACAGGGAGTGAATATGCTTTGTTTCTACCTATGCTAAACATGGCATGTCCTGGTCTGGCTAGCAGCCAGTGAATTAATGAACTGATAACAGAAGAATTCAGCTCTGAATGTAAAAAATAAAGGGAGACCATTTGTGTGCTTGAGTGTGGAATTCCTAATCTCCGAAGCTGAAGGCACCTACCTATCTAACCTATACAGCGGGCATCTATCTATCTAACCTTTACTGCGGGCACCTATCTATCTAACCTATACTGCAGGGCAACCAACCTATCTAACCTATACAGCGGGCATCTACCTATCTAACCTTTACTGGAGGCACCTACCTATCTAACCTATACTGCAGGCACCTACCTGTCTAACCTATACAGCGGGCATCTATCTATCTAAACTATACAGCGGGCACCTACCTATCTAACCAATACTGCAAGCACCTACCTATCTAACCTATATAGTGGGCATCCACTTATCTATCCTATACAGCGGGCACCTACCTATCTAACCTATACTGGAGGCACCTACCTATCTAACCTATACTGCAGGGCACCTACCTATCTAACCTACACTGGGGTAGCTACCTATCTAACCTATACTGCGAGCACCTACCTAATGCAATGTATATAAGTGCTGCATAAATCGAAATCGATTGTTCAGCGCTTTGGGAGGCCGATCGATTAGCCTTTTATTAAATTTATTATACTTACCGATTCTCTGTATTTCCTTCTTCTTCCGTCCATAGTCCCGCGACCCAAAGGAAGAGATCACAGGCGCTTCTCTGATTGGTCATTAGAGAAGTCCCTATGACCTCTTCCTTGAGGGGGCGGGGCTAAAGACAGAAGAAGGACGCCTTGTAAGTATATTAACCTCCCTGGTGGTCAATTAAAATTGCCAGGGGGCAGCGCAGCAGTTTTTATAATTTTTTTTTCTTTTAAATCATGTAGCTAGCCTAGCGCTAGCTACATGACAGCCGCTGAGCAGCGGTATCCCCCCACCCCCTCCGATCGCCTCCAGCGAAATCCCGTTCTGAACGGGATTTCCATTAGGGCTTCCCCCGTTGCCATGGCGACGAGCGCAATGACGTCACCGACGTCATGGACGTAGTGATGTCAGAGGGAGTCCCGATCCACCACTCAGCGCTGCCTGCGCAGGGGTCTCGCGGTGGGGGGGGACACCCTCTAACGCGGCTAGCGGCGGCGAATCGGTGGGGAGCGGCAGCGATCGGTGAGTTCACGCAGCTAGCAACGCAGCAACAAAAAACAAATTACGCAAATCGGCCCAGCAGGGCCTGGGAAATACTCCTGCGCTTACCCCCCATGCTGTACAACGCTTTTAAGTGTCGTGGAATTGCTATAGAAAATCGTCCTAGGAATCGATGCACACAGCACTGCGGCGATTTTAAAGCGCTGTAGCGATAGTCATGATTTTTGGTTTTATCTCTACACAATTATTCATCACTGGAATAATCCTCTCTTTATAATGGTTTGATTTCTCTGCTTCTATCGGAGTTAAATAAAGAAGACAAAGAGATAAAGCTTCCTGTCTTTGTTATCTTTCACTCCGCTGTCTTTTCTGAACAGAGAAAAGCTTTCATCCTGGACTAGAGTCTTTTGTTCTCTTCATCTGATTATCATCTTTACACAATCATGATCTTGGAAAAAAAAAATCAGCTAGTAAAATGATTGTTACATTTCCTCAATTTTCTTTTTAAGTGATTTGTTCATTAAAAACCATTTGTGAATGCCAATGCCAATGATAATTAAGTTAGAAAGGAACTGTAGTGGGGATAACATAATGAATAGAATGGCTTACGTTTTTTTTCCCTTTACAGTATTCATTTGGAAATGATGTAGGCCTCAATTCACTAAGCATTAGCGCATTCGGTAATGCAGAGAACAGCTAATGTTACCGATCGCCTTGCCAGATGCCAATTCATTAAACCTGTTACCAGACTGAAAAGCAAAATTACCGACTAGTGAGGTCATTACTGACTTGTGGGGTAAATACCTGAAGAAATTGCAATTCACAAAGATTACAGAATTCGGTAAATCAAGTAAAAGTGTTTGGTATTTACCTGACCAGTCGGTAACTCACAATCTCCATGCGGTAACATTGACAGATAGGGAGACAGCCAATAGGGAGAGCCAGGCAGCCAATAGGGAGAGACAGGCAGCCAATAGGGAGAGCCAGGCAGCCAATAGGGAGAGCCACACAGCCAATAGGGAGAGCCAGGCAGCCAATAGGGAGAGCCAGGCAGCCAATAGGGAGAGCCAGGCCTTCTGCTATATGTCACTACAGGGCCTCTTTACCGCATTCTGCTATATGTCACTACAGGGCCTCTTTACTGCACACTGCTATATGTTACTACAGGGCCTCTTTACTGCATTCTGCTATATGTCACTACAGGGCCTCTTTACTGCATTCTGCTATATGTCACTACAGGGCCTCTTTACTGCATTCTGCTACATGTCACTACAGGGCCTCTTTACTGCATTCTGCTATATGTCACTACAGGGTCCCTTTACGGCATTCTGCTATATGTCACTACAGGGCCTCTTTACTGCATTCTGCTATATGTCACTACTAGTGTTGGGCGAACAGTGTTCGCCACTGTTCGGGTTCTGCAGAACATCACCCTGTTCGGGTGATGTTCGAGTTCGGCCGAACACCTGACGGTGCTCGGCCAAACCGTTCGGCCATATGGCCGAACTAAGAGCGCATGGCCGAACGTTCCCCGAACGTTCGGCTAGCGCTGTGATTGGCCGAACGGGTCACGTGGTTCGGACCCGAACGCGCTCTGATTGGCCGAACTGTCACGTGGTTCGGGTAAATAAATACCCGAACCACGTCATATCTCCGCCATTTGTCTGTGGGTTTAGCTTTGGGTAGGCAGGCAGGGTAGTTCGCGCTCCAGCCACGCTAGCCAGGGTCCCCCCCAGTCATTGTGTGTCACTGCTGGGAACAGTAGTACACCGCTCGTTCAGCCACACTATATAGCATTCTGTGTACTGTTCTGTGTCTGCTGGGAACAGTGGTACACCGCTCGTTCAGCCACACTATATAGCATTCTGTGTACTGTTCTGTGTCTGCTGGGAACAGTGGTACACCGCTCGTTCAGCCACACTATATAGCATTCTGTGTACTGTTCTGTGTCTGCTGGGAACAGTAGTACACCGCTCGTTCAGCCACACTATATAGCATTCTGTGTACTGTTCTGTGTCTGCTGGGAACAGTAGTACACCGCTCGTTCAGCCACACTATATAGCATTCTGTGTACTGTTCTGTGTCTGCTGGGAACAGTAGTACACCGCTCGTTCAGCCACACTATATAGCATTCTGTGTACTGTTCTGTGTCTGCTGGGAATAGTGGTACACCGCTCGTTCAGCCACACTATATAGCATTCTGTGTACTGTTCTGTGTCTGCTGGGAACAGTGGTACACCGCTCGTTCAGCCACACTATATAGCATTCTGTGTACTGTTCTGTGTCTGCTGGGAACAGTAGTACACCGCTCGTTCAGCCACACTATATAGCATTCTGTGTACTGTTCTGTGTCTGCTGGGAACAGTAGTACACCGCTCGTTCAGCCACACTATATAGCATTCTGTGTACTGTTCTGTGTCTGCTGGGAACAGTAGTACACCGCTCGTTCAGCCACACTATATAGCATTCTGTGTACTGTTCTGTGTCTGCTGGGAATAGTGGTACACCGCTCGTTCAGCCACACTATATAGCATTCTGTGTACTGTTCTGTGTCTGCTGGGAATAGTGGTACACCGCTCGTTCGCCACTGTATAGCATTGTGCTCTGTGTCGCTGCTGGGAATAGTGGTACACCGCTCACCCGTCACTGTATAGCATTGTGCTCTGTGTCGCTGCTGGGAATAGTGGTACACCGCTCACCCGTCACTGTATAGCATTGTGCTCTGTGTCGCTGCTGGGAATAGTGGTACTGTATAGCATTTCTGTACTGCCACTGTACTGCTGCCAGTCAGCGTGTACTGTAAGGATAAGTGAAATGAGGAAGAAATCCGGTGAAAGAGGGAGGGGCAAGGGAAGAGGTGTTTCCCCTGACGGTTCACGTACAGGCCACAGGGGAGCACCCAAGAAAACCCACTCAATACCGCCCATGTTGTCCAGGACAACAACCCTCACAAATCCAAAAGAACAGGACCAGATAATTACTTGGATGACCTCTCAAGCGTCCAGCAGTGGGTTAAGCAGCACCAGCACATCACGCACGAGGTCCGAGTCCTCAGCCAGTTACAAGGAGCCAGTGGGCACAAAGCTGACACAACCGGCAGCGACACCACGCACACAACTGCCAGATAACCAGTCCGATGAATTACCTCAGGACACAATGGGGTATTCGCAGGAGCTATTCCCAGCCCAACAAACTTCCACCTTTCAAAGGTCAATGGAGGAACAGCCAGAAATGTTGTGCCTGGATTCACAACCGTTAACTGTGGGAAATGCACCGCGCACTGAAATACAAGGCGAGTCCGAAGAGGACTCGGAAACCCAAATCCCAGAGCAATTTGGGCAGGAGGGGTTGCAATTGCAGGAGGTCGGCCGACAAGATCTGGAAGACGACGTTGGAGTGTGCTGCGCAGAGGTTGTTGTGGGGAGCTCTACTCCACGGCGGTGGCCCACAATGACATATGACGAGTTTGAGGAGATGGAAGAGGAGGGTATGGACAATGTGGACAGAGACCCAGATTTTGTTTGTGAACGAGAACATCGCCGTCGTAGCAGCAGCACAGATGAGTCTGTTGAAGAACACACTGCTGCACGAGTTCGCCTTGTGCCACAAGGTAGGCGGCGCGCAATTTCAGGCACCACAAGCGTGGAAGTTCAAGTGAGAGGCAAAAGAGGAGCAAACAGAAATCGCCAGCAAGGAGGCAGGTGCTCCAAAGTCTGGGCTTTCTTTGAAGACTGCACTGAGGATGTTACCATGGCGATTTGCAAGGTGTGCAAGACCCGCCTGAGCAGGGGGAAAAATATTAACAACCTCTCCACCACCAGCATGAGCCGTCACATGCTATCCAAACATCCCACTCTTTGGGCAAACGCGTCAGGACAGGGTACCAGAAACAACACTGCCTCCCTTGGGTTCACCAGACTCACCACCAGACCCGCCTCAGCAGCAGCAGTAGCCCAGCCATTGCGTGGTTCACAACATTCACAAACATCAGACGACGCTGACACTGTCACTTTCCGGAGTAGTGCTCTTGAGGTCTCCCAGTGTTCATCAAACACAACAACCAACAGCCCTTCCGTGTGCAGCGCTACGGTTCAGTTGTCTGTGTCGGAGATGTTTGAGCGCAAGAGGAAATTGCCAGCAAATGACCCCCGGGCCGTGGCAGTAACAGCCAGCATAGCCAAGCTTCTGGCCTGCGAAATGCTGCCATATCGATTGGTGGAGACAAACAGCTTCAAGGGCATGATGTCAGTGGCCATCCCACGTTACGTGGTTCCCAGCCGCTACCACTTTGCGCGCTCTGCAGTGCCTGAGTTGCATGAGCACGTGGTCAGCAAAATAACCCGAAGCTTGAAGAATGCCGTTGCCTGCAAGGTTCACCTCACCACTGACACCTGGACGAGTGCGTTCGGCCAGGGTCGATACATCTCCCTTACCGCGCACTGGGTGAACCTTGTGGAGCCTGGCAGCGATTCCTCACCTGCTACGGCACGGGTGTTGCCCACGCCACAAACAGCTGCACCGCCGTCCCTCCCACTGGATAACAGCAGCACCTACCTCTCTGACTCCTTCTCCTCCAACGCATCTCAAAGCTGTACCTCATCCGGAAACGCTAACCCAGCAGCAGTAGGATCGTGGAAGCAGTGCAGCACAGCTGTTGGCATGCGTCAGCAAGCGTTGCTGAAGCTAATCTGCCTTGGGGATAAGCAGCACACAGGGGAGGAAATTTGGAGGGGAATAAAGGAACAGACGGATTTGTGGCTGGCACCGCTGGACCTGAAACCGGGCATGGTTGTGTGTGATAATGGGAGTAATCTCATTCGCGCTTTAAGGTTGGCTAAGCTGACACACATCCCTTGCCTGGCGCACGTGATGAACCTAGTAGTTCAGCGGTTCCTGAGGACATACCCAGGCGTGCCCGATCTGCTGTTGAAGGTGCGTCGAGTGTCCAAACATTGTAGAAATTCCAGTACTGCTTCGGGGGCACTCGCCAAGATGCAGGAGCGCTTCAATCTCCCCCACCATCGCTTGCTGTGTGATGTCCCTACGCGCTGGAATTCTACGCTGCACATGCTAGCCCGCTTTTGCGAGCAGAAGAGTGCAGTGGTCCAGTACATGACGGCGCAGTACCGAGGCGCATCCGGCCAGCTGCCAAGCTTCTGTGGATCCGATTGGGCCAACATGTTGGACCTCTGCCAAGTCCTCCAAAATTTTGAGCAATCCACGTTGCTTGTGAGCAGTGACAACTCTTCAGTCAGCATTACCATACCACTGCTGTGTTTACTGAAGAGGTCGATGTTAAAAATCAAGGAAACAGCTGTCATGATGCAACTGGGGGAATCTGAAGGAGAAAACGATCAGCGTGATGGTACCAACATCAGGCCATCCGCCTCAGGGAACGCTGGCCCCAGCAGCTATGACGAAGAAGAGGAGGAGGAACAGCTGGAGTTGGAGCAGGAATTTCATGCCACCACTGACGAGGGCCAGAGCGGTGCACGTTGGACTTCCACAATTCAACGCGAATGGTCAGCAGAAGCAGACCAGGAGGAAGGTGACGACTATGATGCATCACAACAACTATCACAACGCTCACAAGAGGATGATGAGGATTCTGGTAGGACTCTGGCACACATGGCTCAATTCATGCTAGACTGCATTGAACGTGACCCACGCATTGTGCGCATTCTGGACAACACCAATTACTGGGTTTATACCCTTCTGGATCCACGGTACAAACACAATGTTCCAAAACTGCTTGAAGAAAGAGTCAGACAGGTCAAAATGGAAGAATACCAGCAGGCCCTTGTGGAGACTTTAGAGAGGAGATTGACATCCTCCCCCTCCTCTAGCCAGTTGTACGCAGACAGACTGACTTCCGCAAACCCAGGACGACCAGGAGGGCAGCAAACAACGCAAGCCGCAGCTAGTACCCAAAAGGGAATGGTATCGGCAGTGTCCTTGGAGTGGGAAAATTTTCTGACACCCATGCAGCCGCAGCCCACTGAACAGCAAGCGTGCAGATCCACCTCCAACACCGATCGCCTGGAGAAGATGGTCAAGGACTACATGTCAGATGGCGTAGCTGTGTCGAACCATCCATCTGCACCCTTCAACTATTGGGTATCGAAGCTAGACACCTGGCACGAACTGGCAATGTACGCAATAGAGGTGCTGGCTTGCCCGGCAGCCAGCGTTATGTCGGAACGCTGTTTCAGTGCTGCCGGAGGCATCGTCACAGATCGGCGTATCCGCCTCTCTACAGAAAATGCAGACCGTCTGACTCAAATTAAAATGAATCAATCCTGGATTGGAAATGACTACGCAACACTCCAGGACCCCAACCAAGTAACATGACCAATGAACATCTGGGATGGTGTTGCGTTTCCGGGCCCTGTTTATTGAACCTCTCATCTGTATTACATTTATGACTGCATGGCGGCAAAAAGCATTGCTGCTATATCCGCACGCTTTTTGTCCACATGCAAGGCCTGGGTTGTTGTGTCTCACAAAGCGTGGCCTTCTCCTCCTGCGCCTGCTCCTGTTCCATCACGTCTGCTGCTGCTGGGTTAGCGTTGCCGCGTGGTCCCTGTTTATTGAACCACTTATCTTTATTACATTTATGACTGCATGGCGGTACAAAGCATGCTATCCGCACGCTTCTTGCCCTCATGCAAGGCCTGGGTTGTTGTGTCTCACAAAGCGTGGCCTTCTCCTCCTGCGCCTGCTCCTGTTCCATCACGTCTGCTGCTGCTGGGTTAGCGTTGCCGCGTGGTCCCTGTTTATTGAACCACTTATCTTTATTACATTTATGACTGCATGGCGGTACAAAGCATGCTATCCGCACGCTTCTTGCCCTCATGCAAGGCCTGGGTTGTTGTGTCTCACAAAGCGTGGCCTTCTCCTCCTGCGCCTCCTCCTGTTCCATCACGTCTGCTGCTGCTGGGTTAGCGTTGCCGCGTGGTCCCTGTTTATTGAACCACTTATCTTTATTACATTTATGACTGCATGGCGGTACAAAGCATGCTATCCGCACGCTTCTTGCCCTCATGCAAGGCCTGGGTTGTTGTGTCTCACAAAGCGTGGCCTTCTCCTCCTGCGCCTGCTCCTGTTCCATCACGTCTGCTGCTGCTGGGTTAGCGTTGCCGCGTGGTCCCTGTTTATTGAACCACTTATCTTTATTACATTTATGACTGCATGGCGGTACAAAGCATGCTATCCGCACGCTTCTTGCCCTCATGCAAGGCCGGGGTTGTTGTGTCTCACAAAGCGTGGCCTTCTCCTCCTGCGCCTCCTCCTGTTCCATCACGTCTGCTGCTGCTGGGTTAGCGTTGCCGCGTGGTCCCTGTTTATTGAACCACTTATCTTTATTACATTTATGACTGCATGGCGGTACAAAGCATGCTATCCGCACGCTTCTTGCCCTCATGCAAGGCCTGGGTTGTTGTGTCTCACAAAGCGTGGCCTTCTCCTCCTGCGCCTGCTCCTGTTCCATCACGTCTGCTGCTGCTGGGTTAGCGTTGCCGCGTGGTCCCTGTTTATTGAACCACTTATCTTTATTACATTTATGACTGCATGGCGGTACAAAGCCTGCTATCCGCACGCTTCTTGCCCTCATGCAAGGCCGGGGTTGTTGTGTCTCACAAAGCGTGGCCTTCTTCTCCTCCTGCGCCACCCTCCTCCTGTTCCATCACGTGTGCTGCTGCTGGGTTAGCGTTACCGGTCCCTTTTCCTGGAACCTCTTATATGTATTACATTTATGACTGCATGCCGACAAAAAACATGTTACCTGTGCAAAGAAAACAGACATTTCCCGCATTTAAAAGACAGTTTTCCCTTTGAAACTTTAAAATCGATTTTCTCAAAAACTATAAGCTCTTTTTGCTAATTTTTTTTTCCTCTTGTACCCACTCCCAAGGTGCACATACCCTGTAAATTTGGGGTATGTAGCATGCAAGGAGGCTTTACAAACCACAAAAGTTCGGGTCCCCATTGACTTCCATTATGTTCGGAGTTCGGGTCGAACACCCGAACATCGCGGCCATGTTCGGCCTGTTCGGCCCGAACCCGAACATCTAGATGTTCGCCCAACACTAGTCACTACAGAGCCTCTTTACTGCATTCTGCTATATGTCACTACAGGGTCCCTTTACTGCATTCTGCTATATGTCACTACAGGGCCTCTTTACTGCATTCTGCTACATGTCAGTACAGGGCCTCTTTACTGCATTCTGCTATATGTCACTACAGAGCCTCTTTACTGCATTCTGCTATATGTCACTACAGGGCCTCTTTACTGCATTCTGCTACATGTCACTACAGGGCCTCTTTACTGCATTCTGCTATATGTCACTACAGGGTCCCTTTACTGCATTCTGCTATATGTCACTACAGGGCCTCTTTACTGCATTCTGCTATATGTAACTACAGGGCCTCTATATTACATTCTACTTTATGTCACTACAGGGCCTCTTTACTGCATTCTGCTATATGTCACTACAGGGCCTCTTTACTGCATTCTGCTATATGTCACTACAGGGCCTCTTTACTGCATTCTGCTATATGTCACTACAGGGTCCCTTTACTGCATTCTGCTATATGTCACTACAGGGCCTCTTTACTGCATTCTGCTATATGTCACTACAGGGCCTCTTTACTGCATTCTGCTATATGTCACTACAGGGTCTCTATATTACATTCTACTATATGTCACTACAGGGCCTCTCTACTGCATTCTGCTATATGTCACTACAGGGCCTCTTTACTGCATTCTGCTACATGTCACTACAGGGCCTCTTTACTGCATTCTGCTATATGTCACTACAGGGCCTCTTTACTGCATTCTGCTATATGTCACTACAGGGCCTCTTTACTGCATTCTGCTATATGTCACTACAGGGCCTCTTTACTGCATTCTGCTATATGTCACTACAGGGTCCCTTTACTGCATTCTGCTATATGTCACTACAGGGCCTCTTTACTGCATTCTGCTACATGTCACTACAGGGCCTCTTTACTGCATTCTGCTACATGTCACTACAGGGCCTCTTTACTGCATTCTGCTATATGTCACCACAAGGCCTCTTTACTGCATTCTGCTATATGTCACTACAGGGTCCCTTTACTGCATTCTGCTATATGTCACTACAGGGTCCCTTTACTGCATTCTGCTATATGTCACTACAGGGCCTCTTTACTGCATCCTGCTATATGTCACTACAGGGCCTCTTTACTGCATTCTGCTATATGTCACTACAGGGCCTCTTTACTGCATTCTGCTATATGTCACTACAGGGCCTCTTTACTGCATTCTGCTATATGTCACTACAGGGCCTCTTTACTGTATTCTGCTATATGTCACTACAGGGTATCTTTACTGCATTCTGCTATATGTCACTACAGGGCTTCCTAACTGCACTCTGCTATATGTCAGTACAGGGCCTCTTTACTGCACTCTGCTATATGTCACTACAGGGTCTTTTTACTGCATTCTGCTATATGTCACTACAGGGCCTCTTTACTGCATTCTGCTACATGTCACTACAGGGCCTCTTTACTGCATTCTGCTATATGTCACTACAGGGTCCCTTTACGGCATTCTGCTATATGTCACTACAGGGTCCCTTTACTGCATTCTGCTATATGTCACTACAGGGCCTCTTTACTGCATTCTGCTACATGTCAGTACAGGGCCTCTTTACTGCATTCTGCTATATGTCACTACAGAGCCTCTTTACTGCATTCTGCTATATGTCACTACAGGGCCTCTTTACTGCATTCTGCTACATGTCACTACAGGGCCTCTTTACTGCATTCTGCTATATGTCACTACAGGGTCCCTTTACTGCATTCTGCTATATGTCACTACAGGGCCTCTTTACTGCATTCTGCTATATGTAACTACAGGGCCTCTATATTACATTCTACTTTATGTCACTACAGGGCCTCTTTACTGCATTCTGCTATATGTCACTACAGGGCCTCTTTACTGCATTCTGCTATATGTCACTACAGGGCCTCTTTACTGCATTCTGCTATATGTCACTACAGGGTCCCTTTACTGCATTCTGCTATATGTCACTACAGGGCCTCTTTACTGCATTCTGCTATATGTCACTACAGGGCCTCTTTACTGCATTCTGCTATATGTCACTACAGGGTCTCTATATTACATTCTACTATATGTCACTACAGGGCCTCTCTACTGCATTCTGCTATATGTCACTACAGGGCCTCTTTACTGCATTCTGCTATATGTCACTACAGGGCCTCTTTACTGCATTCTGCTACATGTCACTACAGGGCCTCTTTACTGCATTCTGCTATATGTCACTACAGGGCCTCTTTACTGCATTCTGCTATATGTCACTACAGGGCCTCTTTACTGCATTCTGCTATATGTCACTACAGGGCCTCTTTACTGCATTCTGCTATATGTCACTACAGGGTCCCTTTACTGCATTCTGCTATATGTCACTACAGGGCCTCTTTACTGCATTCTGCTACATGTCACTACAGGGCCTCTTTACTGCATTCTGCTACATGTCACTACAGGGCCTCTTTACTGCATTCTGCTATATGTCACCACAAGGCCTCTTTACTGCATTCTGCTATATGTCACTACAGGGTCCCTTTACTGCATTCTGCTATATGTCACTACAGGGTCCCTTTACTGCATTCTGCTATATGTCACTACAGGGCCTCTTTACTGCATTCTGCTATATGTCACTACAGGGCCTCTTTACTGCATTCTGCTATATGTCACTACAGGGTCTCTATATTACATTCTACTATATGTCACTACAGGGCCTCTCTACTGCATTCTGCTATATGTCACTACAGGGTCTCTTTACTGCATTCTGCTATATGTCACTACAGGGCCTCTTTACTGCATTCTGCTACATGTCACTACAGGGCCTCTTTACTGCATTCTGCTATATGTCACTACAGGGCCTCTTTACTGCATTCTGCTATATGTCACTACAGGGCCTCTTTACTGCATTCTGCTATATGTCACTACAGGGCCTCTTTACTGCATTCTGCTATATGTCACTACAGGGTCCCTTTACTGCATTCTGCTATATGTCACTACAGGGCCTCTTTACTGCATTCTGCTACATGTCACTACAGGGCCTCTTTACTGCATTCTGCTACATGTCACTACAGGGCCTCTTTACTGCATTCTGCTATATGTCACCACAAGGCCTCTTTACTGCATTCTGCTATATGTCACTACAGGGTCCCTTTACTGCATTCTGCTATATGTCACTACAGGGTCCCTTTACTGCATTCTGCTATATGTCACTACAGGGCCTCTTTACTGCATTCTGCTATATGTCACTACAGGGCCTCTTTACTGAATTCTGCTATATGTCACTACAGGGCCTCTTTACTGCATTCTGCTATATGTCACTACAGGGCCTCTTTACTGTATTCTGCTATATGTCACTACAGGGTCTCTTTACTGCATTCTGCTATATGTCACTACAGGGCTTCCTAACTGCACTCTGCTATATGTCAGTACAGGGCCTCTTTACTGCACTCTGCTATATGTCACTACAGGGTCTCTTTACTGCATTCTGCTATATGTCACTACAGGGCCTCTTTACTGCATTCTGCTACATGTCACTACAGGGCCTCTTTACTGCATTCTGCTATATGTCACTACAGGGTCCCTTTACGGCATTCTGCTATATGTCACTACAGGGTCCCTTTACTGCATTCTGCTATATGTCACTACAGGGCCTCTTTACTGCATTCTGCTACATGTCAGTACAGGGCCTCTTTACTGCATTCTGCTATATGTCACTACAGAGCCTCTTTACTGCATTCTGCTATATGTCACTACAGGGCCTCTTTACTGCATTCTGCTACATGTCACTACAGGGCCTCTTTACTGCATTCTGCTATATGTCACTACAGGGTCCCTATACTGCATTCTGCTATATGTCACTACAGGGCCTCTTTACTGCATTCTGCTATATGTAACTACAGGGCCTCTATATTACATTCTACTTTATGTCACTACAGGGCCTCTTTACTGCATTCTGCTATATGTCACTACAGGGCCTCTTTACTGCATTCTGCTATATGTCACTACAGGGCCTCTTTACTGCATTCTGCTATATGTCACTACAGGGTCCCTTTACTGCATTCTGCTATATGTCACTACAGGGCCTCTTTACTGCATTCTGCTATATGTCACTACAGGGCCTCTTTACTGCATTCTGCTATATGTCACTACAGGGTCTCTATATTACATTCTACTATATGTCACTACAGGGCCTCTCTACTGCATTCTGCTATATGTCACTACAGGGCCTCTTTACTGCATTCTGCTACATGTCACTACAGGGCCTCTTTACTGCATTCTGCTATATGTCACTACAGGGCCTCTTTACTGCATTCTGCTATATGTCACTACAGGGCCTCTTTACTGCATTCTGCTATATGTCACTACAGGGCCTCTTTACTGCATTCTGCTATATGTCACTACAGGGTCCCTTTACTGCATTCTGCTATATGTCACTACAGGGCCTCTTTACTGCATTCTGCTACATGTCACTACAGGGCCTCTTTACTGCATTCTGCTACATGTCACTACAGGGCCTCTTTACTGCATTCTGCTATATGTCACCACAAGGCCTCTTTACTGCATTCTGCTATATGTCACTACAGGGTCCCTTTACTGCATTCTGCTATATGTCACTACAGGGTCCCTTTACTGCATTCTGCTATATGTCACTACAGGGCCTCTTTACTGCATCCTGCTATATGTCACTACAGGGCCTCTTTACTGCATTCTGCTATATGTCACTACAGGGCCTCTTTACTGCATTCTGCTATATGTCACTACAGGGCCTCTTTACTGCATTCTGCTATATGTCACTACAGGGCCTCTTTACTGTATTCTGCTATATGTCACTACAGGGTATCTTTACTGCATTCTGCTATATGTCACTACAGGGCTTCCTAACTGCACTCTGCTATATGTCAGTACAGGGCCTCTTTACTGCACTCTGCTATATGTCACTACAGGGTCTTTTTACTGCATTCTGCTATATGTCACTACAGGGCCTCTTTACTGCATTCTGCTACATGTCACTACAGGGCCTCTTTACTGCATTCTGCTATATGTCACTACAGGGTCCCTTTACGGCATTCTGCTATATGTCACTACAGGGTCCCTTTACTGCATTCTGCTATATGTCACTACAGGGCCTCTTTACTGCATTCTGCTACATGTCAGTACAGGGCCTCTTTACTGCATTCTGCTATATGTCACTACAGAGCCTCTTTACTGCATTCTGCTATATGTCACTACAGGGCCTCTTTACTGCATTCTGCTACATGTCACTACAGGGCCTCTTTACTGCATTCTGCTATATGTCACTACAGGGTCCCTTTACTGCATTCTGCTATATGTCACTACAGGGCCTCTTTACTGCATTCTGCTATATGTAACTACAGGGCCTCTATATTACATTCTACTTTATGTCACTACAGGGCCTCTTTACTGCATTCTGCTATATGTCACTACAGGGCCTCTTTACTGCATTCTGCTATATGTCACTACAGGGCCTCTTTACTGCATTCTGCTATATGTCACTACAGGGTCCCTTTACTGCATTCTGCTATATGTCACTACAGGGCCTCTTTACTGCATTCTGCTATATGTCACTACAGGGCCTCTTTACTGCATTCTGCTATATGTCACTACAGGGTCTCTATATTACATTCTACTATATGTCACTACAGGGCCTCTCTACTGCATTCTGCTATATGTCACTACAGGGCCTCTTTACTGCATTCTGCTATATGTCACTACAGGGCCTCTTTACTGCATTCTGCTACATGTCACTACAGGGCCTCTTTACTGCATTCTGCTATATGTCACTACAGGGCCTCTTTACTGCATTCTGCTATATGTCACTACAGGGCCTCTTTACTGCATTCTGCTACATGTCACTACAGGGCCTCTTTACTGCATTCTGCTACATGTCACTACAGGGCCTCTTTACTGCATTCTGCTATATGTCACCACAAGGCCTCTTTACTGCATTCTGCTATATGTCACTACAGGGTCCCTTTACTGCATTCTGCTATATGTCACTACAGGGTTCCTTTACTGCATTCTGCTATATGTCACTACAGGGCCTCTTTACTGCATTCTGCTATATGTCACTACAGGGCCTCTTTACTGCATTCTGCTATATGTCACTACAGGGTCTCTATATTACATTCTACTATATGTCACTACAGGGCCTCTCTACTGCATTCTGCTATATGTCACTACAGGGCCTCTTTACTGCATTCTGCTATATGTCACTACAGGGCCTCTTTACTGCATTCTGCTACATGTCACTACAGGGCCTCTTTACTGCATTCTGCTATATGTCACTACAGGGCCTCTTTACTGCATTCTGCTATATGTCACTACAGGGCCTCTTTACTGCATTCTGCTATATGTCACTACAGGGCCTCTTTACTGCATTCTGCTATATGTCACTACAGGGTCCCTTTACTGCATTCTGCTATATGTCACTACAGGGCCTCTTTACTGCATTCTGCTACATGTCACTACAGGGCCTCTTTACTGCATTCTGCTACATGTCACTACAGGGCCTCTTTACTGCATTCTGCTATATGTCACCACAAGGCCTCTTTACTGCATTCTGCTATATGTCACTACAGGGTCCCTTTACTGCATTCTGCTATATGTCACTACAGGGTCCCTTTACTGCATTCTGCTATATGTCACTACAGGGCCTCTTTACTGCATTCTGCTATATGTCACTACAGGGCCTCTTTACTGAATTCTGCTATATGTCACTACAGGGCCTCTTTACTGCATTCTGCTATATGTCACTACAGGGCCTCTTTACTGTATTCTGCTATATGTCACTACAGGGTCTCTTTACTGCATTCTGCTATATGTCACTACAGGGCTTCCTAACTGCACTCTGCTATATGTCAGTACAGGGCCTCTTTACTGCACTCTGCTATATGTCACTACAGGGTCTCTTTACTGCATTCTGCTATATGTCACTACAGGGCCTCTTTACTGCATTCTGCTACATGTCACTACAGGGCCTCTTTACTGCATTCTGCTATATGTCACTACAGGGTCCCTTTACGGCATTCTGCTATATGTCACTACAGGGTCCCTTTACTGCATTCTGCTATATGTCACTACAGGGCCTCTTTACTGCATTCTGCTACATGTCAGTACAGGGCCTCTTTACTGCATTCTGCTATATGTCACTACAGAGCCTCTTTACTGCATTCTGCTATATGTCACTACAGGGCCTCTTTACTGCATTCTGCTACATGTCACTACAGGGCCTCTTTACTGCATTCTGCTATATGTCACTACAGGGTCCCTTAACTGCATTCTGCTATATGTCACTACAGGGCCTCTTTACTGCATTCTGCTATATGTAACTACAGGGCCTCTATATTACATTCTACTTTATGTCACTACAGGGCCTCTTTACTGCATTCTGCTATATGTCACTACAGGGCCTCTTTACTGCATTCTGCTATATGTCACTACAGGGCCTCTTTACTGCATTCTGCTATATGTCACTACAGGGTCCCTTTACTGCATTCTGCTATATGTCACTACAGGGCCTCTTTACTGCATTCTGCTATATGTCACTACAGGGCCTCTTTACTGCATTCTGCTATATGTCACTACAGGGTCTCTATATTACATTCTACTATATGTCACTACAGGGCCTCTCTACTGCATTCTGCTATATGTCACTACAGGGCCTCTTTACTGCATTCTGCTATATGTCACTACAGGGCCTCTTTACTGCATTCTGCTACATGTCACTACAGGGCCTCTTTACTGCATTCTGCTATATGTCACTACAGGGCCTCTTTACTGCATTCTGCTATATGTCACTACAGGGCCTCTTTACTGCATTCTGCTATATGTCACTACAGGGCCTCTTTACTGCATTCTGCTATATGTCACTACAGGGTCCCTTTACTGCATTCTGCTATATGTCACTACAGGGCCTCTTTACTGCATTCTGCTACATGTCACTACAGGGCCTCTTTACTGCATTCTGCTACATGTCACTACAGGGCCTCTTTACTGCATTCTGCTATATGTCACCACAAGGCCTCTTTACTGCATTCTGCTATATGTCACTACAGGGTCCCTTTACTGCATTCTGCTATATGTCACTACAGGGTCCCTTTACTGCATTCTGCTATATGTCACTACAGGGCCTCTTTACTGCATTCTGCTATATGTCACTACAGGGCCTCTTTACTGCATTCTGCTATATGTCACTACAGGGCCTCTTTACTGCATTCTGCTATATGTCACTACAGGGTCCCTTTACTGCATTCTGCTATATGTCACTACAGGGCCTCTTTACTGCATTCTGCTATATGTCACTACAGGGCCTCTTTACTGCATTCTGCTATATGTCACTACAGGGTCTCTATATTACATTCTACTATATGTCACTACAGGGCCTCTCTACTGCATTCTGCTATATGTCACTACAGGGCCTCTTTACTGCATTCTGCTATATGTCACTACAGGGCCTCTTTACTGCATTCTGCTACATGTCACTACAGGGCCTCTTTACTGCATTCTGCTATATGTCACTACAGGGCCTCTTTACTGCATTCTGCTATATGTCACTACAGGGCCTCTTTACTGCATTCTGCTACATGTCACTACAGGGCCTCTTTACTGCATTCTGCTACATGTCACTACAGGGCCTCTTTACTGCATTCTGCTATATGTCACCACAAGGCCTCTTTACTGCATTCTGCTATATGTCACTACAGGGTCCCTTTACTGCATTCTGCTATATGTCACTACAGGGTCCCTTTACTGCATTCTGCTATATGTCACTACAGGGCCTCTTTACTGCATTCTGCTATATGTCACTACAGGGCCTCTTTACTGCATTCTGCTATATGTCACTATAGGGTCTCTATATTACATTCTACTATATGTCACTACAGGGCCTCTCTACTGCATTCTGCTATATGTCACTACAGGGCCTCTTTACTGCATTCTGCTATATGTCACTACAGGGCCTCTTTACTGCATTCTGCTACATGTCACTACAGGGCCTCTTTACTGCATTCTGCTATATGTCACTACAGGGCCTCTTTACTGCATTCTGCTATATGTCACTACAGGGCCTCTTTACTGCATTCTGCTATATGTCACTACAGGGCCTCTTTACTGCATTCTGCTATATGTCACTACAGGGTCCCTTTACTGCATTCTGCTATATGTCACTACAGGGCCTCTTTACTGCATTCTGCTACATGTCACTACAGGGCCTCTTTACTGCATTCTGCTACATGTCACTACAGGGCCTCTTTACTGCATTCTGCTATATGTCACCACAAGGCCTCTTTACTGCATTCTGCTATATGTCACTACAGGGTCCCTTTACTGCATTCTGCTATATGTCACTACAGGGTCCCTTTACTGCATTCTGCTATATGTCACTACAGGGCCTCTTTACTGCATTCTGCTATATGTCACTACAGGGCCTCTTTACTGAATTCTGCTATATGTCACTACAGGGCCTCTTTACTGCATTCTGCTATATGTCACTACAGGGCCTCTTTACTGTATTCTGCTATATGTCACTACAGGGTCTCTTTACTGCATTCTGCTATATGTCACTACAGGGCTTCCTAACTGCACTCTGCTATATGTCAGTACAGGGCCTCTTTACTGCACTCTGCTATATGTCACTACAGGGTCTCTTTACTGCATTCTGCTATATGTCACTACAGGGCCTCTTTACTGCATTCTGCTACATGTCACTACAGGGCCTCTTTACTGCATTCTGCTATATGTCACTACAGGGTCCCTTTACGGCATTCTGCTATATGTCACTACAGGGTCCCTTTACTGCATTCTGCTATATGTCACTACAGGGCCTCTTTACTGCATTCTGCTACATGTCAGTACAGGGCCTCTTTACTGCATTCTGCTATATGTCACTACAGAGCCTCTTTACTGCATTCTGCTATATGTCACTACAGGGCCTCTTTACTGCATTCTGCTACATGTCACTACAGGGCCTCTTTACTGCATTCTGCTATATGTCACTACAGGGTCCCTTAACTGCATTCTGCTATATGTCACTACAGGGCCTCTTTACTGCATTCTGCTATATGTAACTACAGGGCCTCTATATTACATTCTACTTTATGTCACTACAGGGCCTCTTTACTGCATTCTGCTATATGTCACTACAGGGCCTCTTTACTGCATTCTGCTATATGTCACTACAGGGCCTCTTTACTGCATTCTGCTATATGTCACTACAGGGTCCCTTTACTGCATTCTGCTATATGTCACTACAGGGCCTCTTTACTGCATTCTGCTATATGTCACTACAGGGCCTCTTTACTGCATTCTGCTATATGTCACTACAGGGTCTCTATATTACATTCTACTATATGTCACTACAGGGCCTCTCTACTGC
Source organism: Hyperolius riggenbachi (assembly GCF_040937935.1). NCBI lineage: Eukaryota > Metazoa > Chordata > Amphibia > Anura > Hyperoliidae > Hyperolius > Hyperolius riggenbachi. The sequence continues at coordinate 12,031,516 of NC_090654.1, forward strand.
ATTCTGCTATATGTCACTACAGGGCCTCTTTACTGCATTCTGCTATATGTCACTACAGGGCCTCTTTACTGCATTCTGCTACATGTCACTACAGGGCCTCTTTACTGCATTCTGCTATATGTCACTACAGGGCCTCTTTACTGCATTCTGCTATATGTCACTACAGGGCCTCTTTACTGCATTCTGCTATATGTCACTACAGGGCCTCTTTACTGCATTCTGCTATATGTCACTACAGGGTCCCTTTACTGCATTCTGCTATATGTCACTACAGGGCCTCTTTACTGCATTCTGCTACATGTCACTACAGGGCCTCTTTACTGCATTCTGCTACATGTCACTACAGGGCCTCTTTACTGCATTCTGCTATATGTCACCACAAGGCCTCTTTACTGCATTCTGCTATATGTCACTACAGGGTCCCTTTACTGCATTCTGCTATATGTCACTACAGGGTCCCTTTACTGCATTCTGCTATATGTCACTACAGGGCCTCTTTACTGCATTCTGCTATATGTCACTACAGGGCCTCTTTACTGCATTCTGCTATATGTCACTACAGGGCCTCTTTACTGCATTCTGCTATATGTCACTACAGGGCCTCTTTACTGCATTCTGCTATATGTCACTACAGGGCCTCTTTACTGTATTCTGCTATATGTCACTACAGGGTCTCTTTACTGCATTCTGCTATATGTCACTACAGGGCTTCCTAACTGCACTCTGCTATATGTCAGTACAGGGCCTCTTTACTGCACTCTGCTATATGTCACTCCAGGGTCTCTTTACTGCATTCTGCTATATGTCACTACAGGGCCTCTTTACTGCATTCTGCTACATGTCACTACAGGGCCTCTTTACTGCATTCTGCTATATGTCACTACAGGGTCCCTTTACGGCATTCTGCTATATGTCACTACAGGGTCCCTTTACTGCATTCTGCTATATGTCACTACAGGGCCTCTTTACTGTATTCTGCTACATGTCACTACAGGGCCTCTTTACTGCATTCTGCTACATGTCACTACAGGGCCTCTTTACTGCATTCTGCTATATGTCACTACAGGGCCTCTTTACTGCATTCTGCTATATGTCACTACAGGGCCTCTTTACTGCATTCTGCTACATGTCACTACAGGGTCCCTTTACTGCATTCTGCTACATGTCACTACAGGGCCTCTTTACTGCATTCTGCTATATGTCACTACAGGGCCTCTTTACTGCATTCTGCTATATGTCACTACAGGGCCTCTTTACTGCATTCTGCTATATGTCACTACAGGGCCTCTTTACTGCATTCTGCTATATGTCACTACAGGGCCTCTTTACTGCATTCTGGTATATGTCACTACAGGGTCCCTTTACTGCATTCTGCTATATGTCACTACAGGGTCCCTTTACTGCATTATGCTATATGTCACTGCAGGGCTTCTTTACTGCATTCTGCTATATGTCACTACAGGGCCTCTATATTACATTCTACTTTATGTCACTACAGGGCTTCTTTACTGCATTCTGCTATATGTCACTACAGGGCCTCTTTACTGCATTCTGCTACATGTCACTACAGGGTCCCTTTACGGCATTCTGCTATATGTCACTACAGGGTCCCTTTACTGCATTCTGCTATATGTCACTACAGGGCCTCTTTACTGTATTCTGCTATATGTCACTACAGGGCCTCTTTACTGCATTCTGCTACATGTCACTACAGGGCCTCTTTACTGCATTCTGCTATATGTCACTACAGGGCCTCTTTACTGCATTCTGCTATATGTCACTACAGGGTCCCTTTACTGCAATCTGCTATATGTCACTACAGGGCCTCTTTACTGCATTCTGCTATATGTCACTACAGGGCCTCTTTACTGCATTCTGCTATATGTCACTACAGGGTCTCTATATTACATTCTACTATATGTCACTACAGGGCCTCTTTACTGCATTCTGCTATATGTCACTACAGGGCCTCTTTACTGCATTCTGCTATATGTCACTACAGGGCCTCTTTACTGCATTCTGCTACATGTCACTACAGGGCCTCTTTACTGCATTCTGCTATATGTCACTACAGGGCCTCTTTACTGCATTCTGCTATATGTCACTACAGGGCCTCTTTACTGCATTCTGCTATATGTCACTACAGGGCCTCTTTACTGCATTCTGCTATATGTCACTACAGGGTCCCTTTACTGCATTCTGCTATATGTCACTACAGAGCCTCTTTACTGCATTCTACTATATGTCACTACAGGGCCTCTTTACTGCATTCTGCTATATGTCACTACAGGGTCCCTTTACTGCATTCTGCTATATGTCACTACAGGGCCTCTTTACTGCATTCTGCTACATGTCACTACAGGGCCTCTTTACTGCATTCTGCTATATGTCACTACAGGGCCTCTTTACTGCATTCTGCTATATGTCACTACAGGGCCTCTTTACTGCATTCTGCTACATGTCACTACAGGGCCTCTTTACTGCATTCTGCTATATGTCACTACAGGGTCCCTTTACTGCATTCTGCTATATGTCACTACAGGGCCTCTTTACTGCATTCTGCTATATGTCACTACAGGGCCTCTTTACTGCATTCTGCTATATGTCACTACAGGGTCTCTATATTACATTCTACTATATGTCACTACAGGGCCTCTTTACTGCATTCTGCTATATGTCACTACAGGGCCTCTTTACTGCATTCTGCTATATGTCACTACAGAGCCTCTTTACTGCATTCTGCTATATGTCACTACAGGGTCTCTATATTACATTCTACTATATGTCACTACATGGCCTCTTTACTGCATTCTGCTATATGTCACTACAGGGCCTCTGTACTGCATTCTGCTATATGTCACTACAGATAGAGTTGGGCCGAACCTCCGATTTTAGGTTCGCGAACCTGGTTCGCGAACTTCCGCGGAAGGTTCGGTTCGCGTTAAAGTTCGCGAACCGCAATAGACTAAAATGGGGATGCGAACTTTGAAAAAAAAAATAATTATGCTGGCCACAAAAGTGATGGAAAAGATGTTTCAAGGGGTCTAACACCTGGAGGGGGGGATGGCGGAGTGGGATACATGCCAAAAGTCCCCGGGAAAAATCTGGATTTGACGCAAAGCAGCGTTTTAAGGGCAGAAATCACATTGAATGCTAAATTGGAGGCCTAAAGTGCTTTCAAACATCTTGCATGTGTATACATCAATCAGGTAGTGTAATTAAGGTACTGCTTCACACTGACACACCAAACTCACCGTGTAACGCAGCGCAAACAGCTGTTTGTGTAGTGACGGCCGTGCTGGACTGGTGCGCACCATGGCGAGAGTGCAGGTTTTGGTGGCTTTACAGCCCATATGGTCGCCTGGCTGATGTAGCTGAATGACAGAACAGTGACTGTCCAGCTGATCAAATTTGGTCTGACCACAATGAGGCAACGACCTTATTATCGTGGGTGTGCCCCCCGAGACACTCATCTAGGCGCCGGTCATTGCTTCATTGTGATACGCAAGCCCCTTCACCACGGCAAGGTAATGATCACGAAGGGGAATGGGCGCATGTACATGCCTTTTCTTTTGTTGTTGCAGCTGCCCGCAGTGCAGCCAGAAAAATTAGGCAGTCATGTACACGCACCAGAAAAATTATTACAGCGGCCGCTGCTAGCAGCGGCCTAAAAAATTCAGCAATCCGCCTGGAGTCCCGGACCCTGTTGGTGGTGGCGGAGAAGGTAGTGAAGCGGCCTGCAGGCAGACATGCTGTGTGGAGGGACTGGGAGCGACTTAGTCTTCTTGGGGCAGGCCAGGCAGTCAGTCACACGGCGTGCAGGCAGAGATGCTGTGTGTGCGGGGACTGACTTAGTCTTGGGGCGGGCAGCAGCCCTCCGGGATCCATGCCTCATTCATTTTGATAAAGGTGAGGTACTTAACACTTTTGTGACTTAGGCGACTTCTCTTCTCTGTGACAATGCCTCCAGCTGCGCTGAAGGTCCTTTCTGACAGGACGCTTGCGGCAGGGCAGGAGAGAAGTTGGATGGCAAATTGGGACAGTTCTGGCCACAGGTCAAGCCTGCGCACCCAGTAGTTCAAGGGTTCCTCATCGCTGTTCACAGCAGTGTCTACATCCACACTTAAGGCCAGGTAGTCGGCTACCTGCCGTTCCAGGCGTTGGTGGAGGGTGGATCCGGAAGGGCTACGGCGAGGCGTTGGACTAAAGAACGTCCGCATGTCCGACATCACCATGAGATCGCTGGAGCGTCCTGTCTTTGACTGCGTGGACACGGGAGGAGGATTAGTGGCAGTGGTACCTTGCTGGCGTTGTGCTGTCACATCACCCTTAAAGGCATTGTAAAGCATAGTTGACAGCTGGTTCTGCATGTGCTGCATCCTTTCCACCTTCCGGTGAGTTGGTAACAGGTCCGCCACTTTGTGCCTGTACCGAGGGTCTAGTAGTGTGGCCACCCAGTACAGCTCATTCCCCTTGAGGTTTTTTATACGGGGGTCCCTCAACAGGCAGGACAGCATAAAAGACGACATCTGCACAAAGTCGGATCCAGTACCCTCCATCTCCTCTTGCTCTTCCTCAGTGACGTCAGGTAAGTCAACCTCCTCCCCCCAGCCGCGAACAATACCACGGGAAGGTTGAGCAGCACAAGCCCCTTGCGATGCCTGCTGAGGTTGTTCTCCTGCCGCTGTCCCCTCCTCCTCCTCCTCCCCCAAAGAAACACCTTGCTCATCATCCTCTGAGTCTGACTCGTCTTCTGCACACGACTTCTCTTCTTCCTCCTCCTCCCCCCTCTGTGCTGCCGCAGGTGTTGAGGAAACAGCTGGGTCTGATGAAAATTGGTCCCATGCCTGTTCCTGCCGTAACGGTTCCTGGTCACGCTCATTCACAGCTTCATCCGCCACTCTACGCACAGCACGCTCCAAGAAGTAAGCGTAGGGAATTAAGTCGCTGATGGTGCCCTCACTGCGGCTCACCAGGTTGGTCACCTCCTCAAACGGCCGCATGAGCCTGCATGCATTTTCCATCAGTGTCCAGTTGTCGGGCCAGAACATCCCCATCTTCCCAGACTGTTTCATTCTACTGTAGTTGTAGAGGTAGTGGGTCACGGCTTTCTTCTGTTCTAGCAGGCGGGAGAACATGAGCAGGGTCGAGTTCCAGCGAGTCGGGCTATCGCAAATGAGGCGTCTCACCGGCATGTTGTTTTTGCGCTGAATTTCCGCAAAGCGTGCCATGGCTGTGTAAGACCGCCTCAAATGCCCACAGAACTTCCTGGCCTGCTTCAGGACATTCGCTAAGCCAGGGTACTTTGCCACAAATCTTTGAACCACTAGATTCATGACATGTGCCATGCAGGGTATGTGTGTCAGCTTCCCCATATGCAAAGCGGCAAGCAGATTGCTGCCGTTGTCGCACACCACGTTGCCTATCTCCAGGTGGTGCGGGGTCAGCCACTCATCCACCTGTTTCTTAAGAGCAGCCAGGAGAGCTGCTCCAGTGTGACTCTCCGCTTTGAGACAAGACATGTCTAAGATGGCGTGACAGCGTCGTACCTGGCATGCAGCATAGGCCCTGCGGAGCTGGGGCTGTGTAGCTGGAGAGGAGAACTGCCACTCAGCCAAGGAGGAGGAGGACAGCGAAGAGCATGTAGCAGGAGGAGAGGAGGTGGCAGGAGGCCTGCCTGCAAGCCGTGGAGGTGTCACAATTTGGTCCGCTGCGCCCTGCTTGCCATCGTTCACCACCAGGTTCACCCAATGGGCTGTGTAGGTAATGTAGCGGCCCTGCCCGTGCTTGGCAGACCAGGCATCCGTGGTCAGGTGTACCCTTGACCCAACGCTCTTCGCAAGAGATGACACCACTTGCCTCTCAACTTCACGGTGCAGTTGGGGTATGGCCTTTCTCGAAAAATAAGTGCGGCCTGGCATCTTCCACTGCGGTGTTCCGATGGCCACAAATTTACGGAAGGCCTCAGAGTCCACCAGCCGGTATGGTAACAGCTGCCGAGCTAACAGTTCCGCCACGCCAGCTGTCAGACGCCGGGCAAGGGGGTGACTGGCCGAAATTGGCTTCTTCCGCTCAAACATTTCCTTCACGGACACCTGACTGCTGCTGTGGGCAGAGGAGCAGGAACCGCTCAAGGGCAGAGGCGGAGTGGAGGAGGGTGCCTGTGAAGGTGGAAGGGAGAAAGCGGCAGAAGCAGATAATGCACCTGATGGAGGAGGAAGAGGAGAAGGAGGGTGGCTTTGCTTTTGTGTGCTGCTGCTGCTTTTGCTCAGGTGGCCATCCCATTGCTGTTTGTGCCTTTTCTCCAGGTGCCTTCGTAAGGCACTTGTCCCTACGTGAGTGTTGGCCTTTCCACGGCTCAATTTTTGTTGGCAGAGCGAACAGATGGCTTTGGTCCGATCTGAGGCACACACATTAAAAAATTTCCACACCGCTGAGCCACCCTGGGATGTGGGCACTATGGGGACCTCAGCAGCTGATGCTGAAGGGCAAGTTGGCTGGCTGTACATAGGTGGCGATACATGGTGCCGGACTCTGCCACCAGCTGTTTCTGACGAAGAGCTGCCCCAGCTTCTTTCAGCAACTTCTCTCCTCCTACTACTCTCTGACTCCCCCTCTGAACTGTCCCCCTCTTCATCTCCTCTATTGGGAACATACAGAGGATCCCTATTACCGTCATCATCGTAGTCATCCTGCCCAGCTTCGCTTGCCTCAGACAAATGCAAACTTGCACCATCAGTAGGTCCTTCATCCTCCTGACACGTTACATCCATAGTGTTGCCGCGTAACTCAGACATATTAGCTGGTGAAAATTCATCTGGCTGTAACAACAATGGCTGTGCATCAGTGATTTCAACACTAAATAATTCTTGCGAAGTGTCAAATGCAGCGGAAGTGGTGCTAGTAGTAGCGCTGGTGGCTGAGCAAGATGAGGTGTTCTGTGTCGCTAAATACTCAACCACGTCCTGACAATCTTGGGAGGTGATGGGACGTGCCTTCTTCCGAGCACTGTACTGTGGGCCAGGTCCACACGAAATTACATTTACACGACCTCGCGCAGACCTGCCGGGTGGCCTTCCTCTGGCTCTGGCACTACCTCTTCCTCTACCTGTTTTGTCCATATCGGGTATGCACGGAGTGGTATATCACACTGCGTGCACTCACGTAGGTAGGTGGGTTCACTTAACTGCACAGGTATGCGCACTGATGCGGTGGGTTCACTAAACAGAGCAGGTATACAGTGGCGGGTTCACAGAACAGGTATGCAGTGGCAGGTTCACTGAACACAACAGGTATGCAGTGGCGGGTTCACTGAACACAACAGGTATGCAGTGGCGGGTTCACTAAACAGAACAGGTATACAGTGGCGGGTTCACTAAACAGAACAGGTATACAGTGGCGGGTTCACAGAACAGGTATGCAGTGGCGGGTTCACTAAACAGAACAGGTATACAGTGGCGGGTTCACTAAACAGAACAGGTATACAGTGGCGGGTTCACTAAACAGAACAGGTATACAGTGGCGGGTTCACTAAACAGAACAGGTATACAGTGGCGGGTTCACAGAACAGGTATGCAGTGGCAGGTTCACTGAACACAACAGGTATGCAGTGGCGGGTTCACTGAACAGGTATACAGTGGCGGGTCCACTGAACAGATATACAGTGGCAGGTCCACGGAACAGAACAGGTATGCAGTGGCGGGTTCACTAAACAGAACAGGTATACAGTGGCGGGTTCACTAAACAGAACAGGTATACAGTGGCGGGTTCACAGAACAGGTATGCAGTGGCAGGTTCACTGAACAGAACAGGTATGCAGTGGCGGGTCCACTGAACAGAACAGGTATGCAGTGGCGGGTCCACTAAACAGAACAGGTATGCAGTGGCGGGTCCACTGAACAGAACAGGTATGCAGTGGCGGGTCCACTGAACAGAACAGGTATGCAGTGGCGGGTTCACTAAACAGAACAGGTATACAGTGGCGGGTTCACTAAACAGAACAGGTATACAGTGGCGGGTTCACAGAACAGGTATGCAGTGGCGGGTTCACTAAACAGAACAGGTATACAGTGGCGGGTTCACTAAACAGAACAGGTATACAGTGGCGGGTTCACTAAACAGAACAGGTATACAGTGGCGGGTTCACTAAACAGAACAGGTATACAGTGGCGGGTTCACTAAACAGAACAGGTATACAGTGGCGGGTTCACTAAACAGAACAGGTATACAGTGGCGGGTTCACAGAACAGGCATGCAGTGGCAGGTTCACTGAACACAACAGGTATGCAGTGGCGGGTTCACTGAACAGAACAGGTATGCAGTGGCGGGTTCACTAAACAGAACAGGTATACAGTGGCGGGTTCACTAAACAGAACAGGTATACAGTGGCGGGTTCACAGAACAGGTATGCAGTGGCAGGTTCACTGAACACAACAGGTATGCAGTGGCGGGTTCACTGAACAGGTATACAGTGGCGGGTCCACTGAACAGAACAGGTATGCAGTGGTGGGTTCACAGAACAGGTATACAGTGGTGGGTTCACAGAACAGGTATGCAGTGGTGGGTTCACAGAACAGGTATGCAGTGGTGGGTTCACAGAACAGGTATGCAGTGGTGGGTTCACAGCACAGGTATGCAGTGGTGGGTTCACTGAACAGGTATACAGTGGCGGGTCCACTGAACAGAACAGGTATGCAGTGGCGGGTTCACTGAACAGGTATACAGTGGCGGGTCCACTGAACAGAACAGGTATGCAGTGGCGGGTTCAATGAACATGTATACAGTGGCGGGTCCACTGAACAGAACAGGTATGCAGTGGCAGGTTCACTGAACAGGTATGCAGTGGTGGGTTCACAGCACAGGTATGCAGTGGTGGGTTCACAGCACAGGTATGCAGTGGTGGGTTCACAGCACAGGTATGCAGTGGTGGGTTCACAGCACAGGTATGCAGCCAGACAGGAACAAGTTAAGCCTAACTAATCTTTCCCTGAGAGACAGTCTGCAGCAGCTCGCCCTACTCTCACTAACGCAGGCAGCACACGAGTGACCGTAATGGCCGCCGCTGCCTGCCTTATATAAGGGGGGGTGGGGCTCCAGGGGCTAGTGTAGCCTAATTGGCTACACTGGGCCTGCTGACTGTGATGTAGAGGGTCAAAGTTGACCCTCCATGTGCATTATGGGGCGAACCGAACTTCCGCAAAGGTTCGCCTGCGGGACGCGAACGCGAACCACTGAAGTTCGCATGGAACCGTTCGCAGGCGAACCGTTCGGCCCAACTCTAACTACAGAGCCTCTTTACTGCATTCTGCTATATGTCACTACAGGGCCTCTTTACTGCATTCTACTATATGTCACTACAGGGCCTCTTTACTGCATTCTGCTATATGTCACTACAGGGTCCCTTTACTGCATTCTGCTATATGTCACTACAGGGCCTCTTTACTGCATTCTGCTACATGTCACTACAGGGCCTCTTTACTGCATTCTGCTATATGTCACTACAGGGCCTCTTTACTGCATTCTGCTATATGTCACTACAGGGCCTCTTTACTGCATTCTGCTACATGTCACTACAGGGTCCCTTTACTGCATTCTGCTATATGTCACTACAGGGTCCCTTTACTACATTCTGCTATATGTCACTACAGAGCCTCTTTACTGCATTCTGCTATATGTCACTACAGGGCCTCTTTACTGCATTCTGCTATATGCCACTACAGGGCCTCTTTACTGCATTCTGCTACATGTCACTACAGAGCCTCTTTACTGCATTCTACTATATGTCACTACAGGGCCTCTTTACTGCATTCTGCTATATGTCACTACAGGGTCCCTTTACTGCATTCTGCTATATGTCACTACAGGGCCTCTTTACTGCATTCTGCTACATGTCACTACAGGGCCTCTTTACTGCATTCTGCTATATGTCACTACAGGGCCTCTTTACTGCATTCTGCTACATGTCACTACAGGGCCTCTTTACTGCATTCTGCTATATGTCACTACAGGGCCTCTTTACTGCATTCTGCTATATGTCACTACAGGGCCTCTTTACTGCATTCTGCTATATGTCACTACAGGGCCCCTTTACTGCATTCTGCTATATGTCACTACAGGGCCTCTTTACTGCATTCTGCTACATGTCACTACAGGGCCTCTTTACTGCATTCTGCTATATGTCACTACAGGGCCTCTTTACTGCATTCTACTATATGTCACTGCAGGGCCTCTTTACTGCATTCTGCTATATGTAACTACAGGGCCTCTATATTACATTCTACTTTATGTCACTACAGGGCCTCTTTACTGCATTCTGCTATATGTCACTACAAGGTCCCTTTACTGCATTCTGCTATATGTCACTACAGGGCCTCTTTACTGCATTCTGCTATATGTCACTACAGGGCCTCTTTACTGCATTCTGCTACATGTCACTACAGGGCCTCTTTACTACATTCTGCTATATGTCATTACAGGGCCTCTTTACTGCATTCTGCTATATGTCACTGCAGGGCCTCTTTACTGCATTCTGCTATATGTCACTACAGGGCCTCTTTACTACATTCTGCTATATGTCATTACAGGGCCTCTTTACTGCATTCTGCTATATGTCACTGCAGGGCCTCTTTACTGCATTCTGCTATATGTCACTACAGGGCCTCTTTACTGCATTCTGCTATATGTCACTACAGGGCTTCTTTACTGCATTCTGCTATATGTCACTACAGGGCCTCTTTACTGCATTCTGCTACATGTCACTACAGGGCCTCTTTACTGCATTCTGCTATATGTCACTACAGGGTCCCTTTACTGCATTCTGCTATATGTTACTACAGGGCCTCTTTACTGCATTCTGCTATATGTCACTACAGGACCTCTTTACTGCATTCTGCTGTATGTCACTACGGGGCCTCTTTACTGCATTCTGCTATATGTCACTACAGGGCCTCTTTACTGCATTCTGCTATATGTCACTACAGGGTCTCTTTACTGCATTCTGCTATATGTCACTACAGGGTCTCTTTACTGCATTCTGCTATATGTCACTACAGGGCCTCTTTACTGCATTCTGCTATATGTCACTACAGGGCCTCCTTACTGCATTCTGCTATATGTCACTACAGGGCCTCTTTACTGCATTCTGCTATATGCCAATACAGGGCCTCTTTACTACATTCTGCTATATGTCACTACGGGGCCTCTTTACTGCATTCTGCTATATGTCACTACAGGGCCTCTTTACTGCATTCTGCTATATGTCACTACGGGGCCTCTTTACTGCATTCTGCTATATGTCACTACAGGGCCTCTTTACTGCATTCTACTATAGGTCACTACAGGGCCTCTTTACTGCATTCTGCTATATGTCACTACAGGGCCTCTTTACTGCATTCTGCTATATGTCACTACAGGGTCTCTATATTACATTCTACTATATGTCACTACAGGGCCTCTTTACTGCATTCTGCTACATGTCACTACAGGGCCTCTTTACTGCATTCTGCTATATGTCACTACGGGGCCTCTTTACTGCATTCTGCTATATGTCACTACAGGGCCTCTTTACTGCATTGTGCTATATGTCACTACAGGGCCTCTTTACTGCATTCTGCTATATATGTCACTACAGGGCCTCTTTACTGCATTCTGCTATATGTCACTACAGGGCCTCTTTACTGCATTCTGCTATATGTCACTACAGGGCCTCTTTACTGCATTCTGCTATATGTCACTACAGGGCCTCTTTACTGCATTCTGCTATATGTCACTACAGAGCCTCTTTACTGCATTCTGCTATATGTCACTACAGGGCCTCTTTACTGCATTGTACTATATGTCACTGCAGGGCCTCTTTACTGCATTCTACTATATGTAACTACAGGGCCTCTATATTACATTCTACTTTATGTCACTACAGGGCCTCTTTACTGCATTCTGCTATATGTCACCACAGGGCCTCTTTACTGCATTCTGCTATATGTCACTACAGGGCCTCTTTACTGCATTCTGCTACATGTCACTACAGGGCCTCTTTACTGCATTCTGCTATATGTCACTACAGGGTCCCTTTACTGCATTCTGCTATATGTCACTACAGGGCCTCTTTACTGCACTCTGCTATATGTCACTACAGGGCCTCTTTACTGCATTCTGCTATATGTCACTACAGGGCCTCTATACAACATTCTGCTATATGTCACTACAGGGCCTCTTTACTGCATTCTGCTATATGTCACTACAGGGCCTCTATACAACATTCTGCTATATGTCACTACAGGGCCTCTTTACTGCATTCTGCTATATGTCACTACAGGGCCTCTTTACTGCATTCTGCTATATGTCACTACAGGGCCTCTTTACTGCATTTTGCTATATGTCACTACAGGGCCTCTTTACTGCATTCTGCTACATGTCACTACAGGGCCTCTTTACTGCATTCTGCTATATGTCACTACAGGGTCCCTTTACTGCATTCTGCTATATGTTACTACAGGGCCTCTTTACTGCATTCTGCTATATGTCACTACAGGGCCTCTATACAACATTCTGCTATATGTCACTACAGGGCCTCTTTACTGCATTCTGCTATATGTCACTACAGGGCCTCTTTACTGCATTCTGCTATATGTCACTACAGGGCCTCTTTACTGCATTCTACTATATGTCACTACAGGGCCTCTTTACTGCATTCTGCTATATGTCACTACAGGGCCTCTTTACTGCATTCTGCTATATGTCACTACAGGGCCTCTTTACTGCATTCTACTATATGTCACTACAGGGCCTCTTTACTGCATTCTGCTATATGTCACTACAGGGCCTCTTTAGTGCATTCTGCTATATGTCACTACAGGGCCTCTTTACTGCATTCTGCTACATGTCACTACAGGGCCTCTTTACTGCATTCTGCTATATGTCACTACAGGGTCCCTTTACTGCATTCTGCTATATGTCACTACAGGGCCTCTTTACTGTATTCTGCTATATGTCACTACAGGGCCTCATCACTGCATTCTGCTATATGTCACTACAGGGCCTCTTTACTGTATTCTGCTATATGTCACTACAGGGCCTCATCACTGCATTCTGCTATATGTCACTACAGGGCCTCTTTACTGTATTCTGCTATATGTCACTACAGGGCCTCATCACTGCATTCTGCTATATGTCACTACAGGACCTCTTTACTGCATTCTGCTATATGTCACTACAGGGTCCCTTTACTGCATTCTGCTATATGTCACTACAGGGCCTCTTTACTGCTTTCTGCTATATGTCACTACAGGGCCTCTTTACTGCATTCTGCTATATGTCACTACAGAGCCTCTTTACTGCATTCTGCTATATGTCACTACAGGGCTTCTTTACTGCATTCTGCTATATGTCACTACAGGGCCTCTTTACTGCATTCTGCTATAGGTCACTACAGGACCTCTTTACTGCATTCTGCTATATGTCACTGCAGGGCCTCTTTACTGCATTCTGCTATATGTCACTACAGGGCCTCTTTACTGCATTCTGCTATATGTCACTACAGGGCCTCTTTCCTGCATTCTGCTATATGTCACTACAGGGCCTCTTTACTGCATTCCGCTATATGTCACTACAGGGCCTCTTTACTGCATTCTGCTATATGTCACCACAGGGCTTCTTTACTGCATTCTGCTATATGTCACTGCAGGGCCTCTTTACTGCATTCTGCTATATGTCACTACAGGGCCTCTTTACTGCATTCTGCTATATGTCACTACAGGGCATCTTTACTGCATTCTGCTATATGTCACTACAGGGCTTCTTTACTGCATTCTGCTATATGTCACTACAGGGCCTCTTTACTGCATTCTGCTACATGTCACTACAGGGCCTCTTTACTGCATTCTGCTATATGTCACTACAGGGTCCCTTTACTGCATTCTGCTATATGTTACTACAGGGCCTCTTTACTGCATTTTGCTCTATGTCACTACAGGACCTCTTTACTGCATTCTGCTGTATGTCACTACGGGGCCTCTTTACTGTATTCTGCTATATGTCACTACAGGGCCTCTTTACTGCATTCTGCTACATGTCACTACAGGGCCTCTTTACTGCATTCTGCTATATGTCACTACAGGGCCTCTTTACTGCATTCTACTATATGTCACTGCAGGGCCTCTTTACTGCATTCTGCTATATGTAACTACAGGGCCTCTATATTACATTCTACTTTATGTCACTACAGGGCCTCTTTACTGCATTCTGCTATATGTCACTACAAGGTCCCTTTACTGCATTCTGCTATATGTCACTACAGGGCCTCTTTACTGCATTCTGCTATATGTCACTACAGGGCCTCTTTACTGCATTCTGCTACATGTCACTACAGGGCCTCTTTACTACATTCTGCTATATGTCATTACAGGGCCTCTTTACTGCATTCTGCTATATGTCACTGCAGGGCCTCTTTACTGCATTCTGCTATATGTCACTACAGGGCCTCTTTACTACATTCTGCTATATGTCATTACAGGGCCTCTTTACTGCATTCTGCTATATGTCACTGCAGGGCCTCTTTACTGCATTCTGCTATATGTCACTACAGGGCCTCTTTACTGCATTCTGCTATATGTCACTACAGGGCTTCTTTACTGCATTCTGCTATATGTCACTACAGGGCCTCTTTACTGCATTCTGCTACATGTCACTACAGGGCCTCTTTACTGCATTCTGCTATATGTCACTACAGGGTCCCTTTACTGCATTCTGCTATATGTTACTACAGGGCCTCTTTACTGCATTCTGCTATATGTCACTACAGGACCTCTTTACTGCATTCTGCTGTATGTCACTACGGGGCCTCTTTACTGCATTCTGCTATATGTCACTACAGGGCCTCTTTACTGCATTCTGCTATATGTCACTACAGGGTCTCTTTACTGCATTCTGCTATATGTCACTACAGGGTCTCTTTACTGCATTCTGCTATATGTCACTACAGGGCCTCTTTACTGCATTCTGCTATATGTCACTACAGGGCCTCCTTACTGCATTCTGCTATATGTCACTACAGGGCCTCTTTACTGCATTCTGTTATATGCCAATACAGGGCCTCTTTACTACATTCTGCTATATGTCACTACGGGGCCTCTTTACTGCATTCTGCTATATGTCACTACAGGGCCTCTTTACTGCATTCTGCTATATGTCACTACGGGGCCTCTTTACTGCATTCTGCTATATGTCACTACAGGGCCTCTTTACTGCATTCTACTATAGGTCACTACAGGGCCTCTTTACTGCATTCTGCTATATGTCACTACAGGGCCTCTTTACTGCATTCTGCTATATGTCACTACAGGGTCTCTATATTACATTCTACTATATGTCACTACAGGGCCTCTTTACTGCATTCTGCTACATGTCACTACAGGGCCTCTTTACTGCATTCTGCTATATGTCACTACGGGGCCTCTTTACTGCATTCTGCTATATGTCACTACAGGGCCTCTTTACTGCATTGTGCTATATGTCACTACAGGGCCTCTTTACTGCATTCTGCTATATATGTCACTACAGGGCCTCTTTACTGCATTCTGCTATATGTCACTACAGGGCCTCTTTACTGCATTCTGCTATATGTCACTACAGGGCCTCTTTACTGCATTCTGCTATATGTCACTACAGGGCCTCTTTACTGCATTCTGCTATATGTCACTACAGAGCCTCTTTACTGCATTCTGCTATATGTCACTACAGGGCCTCTTTACTGCATTGTACTATATGTCACTGCAGGGCCTCTTTACTGCATTCTACTATATGTAACTACAGGGCCTCTATATTACATTCTACTTTATGTCACTACAGGGCCTCTTTACTGCATTCTGCTATATGTCACCACAGGGCCTCTTTACTGCATTCTGCTATATGTCACTACAGGGCCTCTTTACTGCATTCTGCTACATGTCACTACAGGGCCTCTTTACTGCATTCTGCTATATGTCACTACAGGGTCCCTTTACTGCATTCTGCTATATGTCACTACAGGGCCTCTTTACTGCACTCTGCTATATGTCACTACAGGGCCTCTTTACTGCATTCTGCTATATGTCACTACAGGGCCTCTATACAACATTCTGCTATATGTCACTACAGGGCCTCTTTACTGCATTCTGCTATATGTCACTACAGGGCCTCTATACAACATTCTGCTATATGTCACTACAGGGCCTCTTTACTGCATTCTGCTATATGTCACTACAGGGCCTCTTTACTGCATTCTGCTATATGTCACTACAGGGCCTCTTTACTGCATTTTGCTATATGTCACTACAGGGCCTCTTTACTGCATTCTGCTACATGTCACTACAGGGCCTCTTTACTGCATTCTGCTATATGTCACTACAGGGTCCCTTTACTGCATTCTGCTATATGTTACTACAGGGCCTCTTTACTGCATTCTGCTATATGTCACTACAGGGCCTCTATACAACATTCTGCTATATGTCACTACAGGGCCTCTTTACTGCATTCTGCTATATGTCACTACAGGGCCTCTTTACTGCATTCTGCTATATGTCACTACAGGGCCTCTTTACTGCATTCTACTATATGTCACTACAGGGCCTCTTTACTGCATTCTGCTATATGTCACTACAGGGCCTCTTTACTGCATTCTGCTATATGTCACTACAGGGCCTCTTTACTGCATTCTACTATATGTCACTACAGGGCCTCTTTACTGCATTCTGCTATATGTCACTACAGGGCCTCTTTAGTGCATTCTGCTATATGTCACTACAGGGCCTCTTTACTGCATTCTGCTACATGTCACTACAGGGCCTCTTTACTGCATTCTGCTATATGTCACTACAGGGTCCCTTTACTGCATTCTGCTATATGTCACTACAGGGCCTCTTTACTGTATTCTGCTATATGTCACTACAGGGCCTCATCACTGCATTCTGCTATATGTCACTACAGGGCCTCTTTACTGTATTCTGCTATATGTCACTACAGGGCCTCATCACTGCATTCTGCTATATGTCACTACAGGGCCTCTTTACTGTATTCTGCTATATGTCACTACAGGGCCTCATCACTGCATTCTGCTATATGTCACTACAGGACCTCTTTACTGCATTCTGCTATATGTCACTACAGGGTCCCTTTACTGCATTCTGCTATATGTCACTACAGGGCCTCTTTACTGCTTTCTGCTATATGTCACTACAGGGCCTCTTTACTGCATTCTGCTATATGTCACTACAGAGCCTCTTTACTGCATTCTGCTATATGTCACTACAGGGCTTCTTTACTGCATTCTGCTATATGTCACTACAGGGCCTCTTTACTGCATTCTGCTATAGGTCACTACAGGACCTCTTTACTGCATTCTGCTATATGTCACTGCAGGGCCTCTTTACTGCATTCTGCTATATGTCACTACAGGGCCTCTTTACTGCATTCTGCTATATGTCACTACAGGGCCTCTTTCCTGCATTCTGCTATATGTCACTACAGGGCCTCTTTACTGCATTCCGCTATATGTCACTACAGGGCCTCTTTACTGCATTCTGCTATATGTCACCACAGGGCTTCTTTACTGCATTCTGCTATATGTCACTGCAGGGCCTCTTTACTGCATTCTGCTATATGTCACTACAGGGCCTCTTTACTGCATTCTGCTATATGTCACTACAGGGCATCTTTACTGCATTCTGCTATATGTCACTACAGGGCTTCTTTACTGCATTCTGCTATATGTCACTACAGGGCCTCTTTACTGCATTCTGCTACATGTCACTACAGGGCCTCTTTACTGCATTCTGCTATATGTCACTACAGGGTCCCTTTACTGCATTCTGCTATATGTTACTACAGGGCCTCTTTACTGCATTTTGCTCTATGTCACTACAGGACCTCTTTACTGCATTCTGCTGTATGTCACTACGGGGCCTCTTTACTGTATTCTGCTATATGTCACTACAGGGCCTCTTTACTGCATTCTGCTATATGTCACTACAGGGTCTCTTTACTGCATTCTGCTATATGTCACTACAGGGTCTCTTTACTGCATTCTGCTATATGTCACTACAGGGCCTCTTTACTGCATTCTGCTATATGTCACTACAGGGCCTCCTTACTGCATTCTGCTATATGTCACTACAGGGCCTCTTTACTGCATTCTGCTATATGCCAATACAGGGCCTCTTTACTACATTCTGCTATATGTCACTACGGGGCCTCTTTACTGCATTCTGCTATATGTCACTACAGGGCCTCTTTACTGCATTCTGCTACATGTCACTACGGGGCCTCTTTACTGCATTCTGCTATATGTCACTACAGGGCCTCTTTACTGCATTCTACTATAGGTCACTACAGGGCCTCTTTACTGCATTCTGCTATATGTCACTACAGGGCCTCTTTACTGCATTCTGCTATATGTCACTACAGGGTCTCTATATTACATTCTACTATATGTCACTACAGGGCCTCTTTACTGCATTCTGCTACATGTCACTACAGGGCCTCTTTACTGCATTCTGCTATATGTCACTACGGGGCCTCTTTACTGCATTCTGCTATATGTCACTACAGGGCCTCTTTACTGCATTGTGCTATATGTCACTACAGGGCCTCTTTACTGCATTCTGCTATATATGTCACTACAGGGCCTCTTTACTGCATTCTGCTATATGTCACTACAGGGCCTCTTTACTGCATTCTGCTATATGTCACTACAGGGCCTCTTTACTGCATTCTGCTATATGTCACTACAGGGCCTCTTTACTGCATTCTGCTATATGTCACTACAGAGCCTCTTTACTGCATTCTGCTATATGTCACTACAGGGCCTCTTTACTGCATTGTACTATATGTCACTGCAGGGCCTCTTTACTGCATTCTACTATATGTAACTACAGGGCCTCTATATTACATTCTACTTTATGTCACTACAGGGCCTCTTTACTGCATTCTGCTATATGTCACCACAGGGCCTCTTTACTGCATTCTGCTATATGTCACTACAGGGCCTCTTTACTGCATTCTGCTACATGTCACTATAGGGCCTCTTTACTGCATTCTGCTATATGTCACTACAGGGTCCCTTTACTGCATTCTGCTATATGTCACTACAGGGCCTCTTTACTGCACTCTGCTATATGTCACTACAGGGCCTCTTTACTGCATTCTGCTATATGTCACTACAGGGCCTCTATACAACATTCTGCTATATGTCACTACAGGGCCTCTTTACTGCATTCTGCTATATGTCACTACAGGGCCTCTATACAACATTCTGCTATATGTCACTACAGGGCCTCTTTACTGCATTCTGCTATATGTCACTACAGGGCCTCTTTACTGCATTCTGCTATATGTCACTACAGGGCCTCTTTACTGCATTCTGCTATATGTCACTACAGGGCCTCTTTACTGCATTCTGCTACATGTCACTACAGGGCCTCTTTACTGCATTCTGCTATATGTCACTACAGGGTCCCTTTACTGCATTCTGCTATATGTTACTACAGGGCCTCTTTACTGCATTCTGCTATATGTCACTACAGGGCCTCTATACAACATTCTGCTATATGTCACTACAGGGCCTCTTTACTGCATTCTGCTATATGTCACTACAGGGCCTCTTTACTGCATTCTGCTATATGTCACTACAGGGCCTCTTTACTGCATTCTACTATATGTCACTACAGGGCCTCTTTTCTGCATTCTGCTATATGTCACTACAGGGCCTCTTTACTGCATTCTGCTATATGTCACTACAGGGCCTCTTTACTGCATTCTACTATATGTCACTACAGGGCCTCTTTACTGCATTTTGCTATATGTCACTACAGGGCCTCTTTAGTGCATTCTGCTATATGTCACTACAGGGCCTCTTTACTGCATTCTGCTACATGTCACTACAGGGCCTCTTTACTGCATTCTGCTATATGTCACTACAGGGTCCCTTTACTGCATTCTGCTATATGTCACTACAGGGCCTCTTTACTGTATTCTGCTATATGTCACTACAGGGCCTCATCACTGCATTCTGCTATATGTCACTACAGGGCCTCTTTACTGTATTCTGCTATATGTCACTACAGGGCCTCATCACTGCATTCTGCTATATGTCACTACAGGGCCTCTTTACTGTATTCTGCTATATGTCACTACAGGGCCTCATCACTGCATTCTGCTATATGTCACTACAGGACCTCTTTACTGCATTCTGCTATATGTCACTACAGGGTCCCTTTACTGCATTCTGCTATATGTCACTACAGGGCCTCTTTACTGCTTTCTGCTATATGTCACTACAGGGCCTCTTTACTGCATTCTGCTATATGTCACTACAGAGCCTCTTTACTGCATTCTGCTATATGTCACTACAGGGCTTCTTTACTGCATTCTGCTATATGTCACTACAGGGCCTCTTTACTGCATTCTGCTATAGGTCACTACAGGACCTCTTTACTGCATTCTGCTATATGTCACTGCAGGGCCTCTTTACTGCATTCTGCTATATGTCACTACAGGGCCTCTTTACTGCATTCTGCTATATGTCACTACAGGGCCTCTTTCCTGCATTCTGCTATATGTCACTACAGGGCCTCTTTACTGCATTCCGCTATATGTCACTACAGGGCCTCTTTACTGCATTCTGCTATATGTCACCACAGGGCTTCTTTACTGCATTCTGCTATATGTCACTGCAGGGCCTCTTTACTGCATTCTGCTATATGTCACTACAGGGCCTCTTTACTGCATTCTGCTATATGTCACTACAGGGCCTCTTTACTGCATTCTGCTATATGTCACTACGGGGCCTCTTTACTGCATTCTGCTATATGTCACTACAGGGCCTCTTTACTGCATTCTACTATAGGTCACTACAGGGCCTCTTTACTGCATTCTGCTATATGTCACTACAGGGCCTCTTTACTGCATTCTGCTATATGTCACTACAGGGTCTCTATATTACATTCTACTATATGTCACTACAGGGCCTCTTTACTGCATTCTGCTACATGTCACTACAGGGCCTCTTTACTGCATTCTGCTATATGTCACTACGGGGCCTCTTTACTGCATTCTGCTATATGTCACTACAGGGCCTCTTTACTGCATTGTGCTATATGTCACTACAGGGCCTCTTTACTGCATTCTGCTATATATGTCACTACAGGGCCTCTTTACTGCATTCTGCTATATTTCACTACAGGGCCTCTTTACTGCATTCTGCTATATGTCACTACAGGGCCTCTTTACTGCATTCTGCTATATGTCACTACAGGGCCTCTTTACTGCATTCTGCTATATGTCACTACAGAGCCTCTTTACTGCATTCTGCTATATGTCACTACAGGGCCTCTTTACTGCATTGTACTATATGTCACTACAGGGCCTCTTTACTGCATTCTGCTATATATGTCACTACAGGGCCTCTTTACTGCATTCTGCTATATTTCACTACAGGGCCTCTTTACTGCATTCTGCTATATGTCACTACAGGGCCTCTTTACTGCATTCCGCTATATGTCACTACAGGGCCTCTTTACTGCATTCTGCTATATGTCACCACAGGGCTTCTTTACTGCATTCTGCTATATGTCACTGCAGGGCCTCTTTACTGCATTCTGCTATATGTCACTACAGGGCCTCTTTACTGCATTCTGCTATATGTCACTACAGGGCCTCTTTACTGCATTCTGCTCTATGTCACTACAGGGCCTCTTTACTGCATTCTGTTATATGTCACTACAGGGCCTCTTTACTGCATTCTGCTATATGTCACTACAGGGCCTCTTTACTGCATTCTGCTATATGTCACTACAGGGTCCCTTTACTGCATTCTGCTATATGTCACTACAGGGCCTCTTTACTGTATTCTGCTATATGTCACTACAGGGCCTCATCACTGCATTCTGCTATATGTCACTACAGGGCCTCTTTACTGTATTCTGCTATATGTCACTACAGGGCCTCATCACTGCATTCTGCTATATGTCACTACAGGACCTCTTTACTGCATTCTGCTATATGTCACTACAGGGCCCCTTTACTGCATTCTGCTATATGTCACTACAGGGCCTCTTTACTGCTTTCTGCTATATGTCACTACAGGGCCTCTTTACTGCATTCTGCTATATGGCACTACAGAGCCTCTTTACTGCATTCTGCTATATGTCACTACAGGGCCTCTTTACTGCATTCCGCTATATGTCACTACAGGGCCCCTTTACTGCATTCTGCTATATGTCACTACAGGGCCTCTTTACTGCATTCTGCTATATGTCACTACAGAGCCTCTTTACTGCATTCTGCTATATGTCACTACAGGGCTTCTTTACTGCATTCTGCTATATGTCACTACAGGGCCTCTTTACTGCATTCTGCTATAGGTCACTACAGGACCTCTTTACTGCATTCTGCTATATGTCACTGCAGGGCCTCTTTACTGCATTCTGCTATATGTCACTACAGGGCCTCTTTACTGCATTCTGCTATATGTCACTACAGGGCCTCTTTCCTGCATTCTGCTATATGTCACTACAGGACCTCTTTACTGCATTCCGCTATATGTCACTACAGGGCCTCTTTACTGCATTCTGCTATATGTCACCACAGGGCTTCTTTACTGCATTCTGCTATATGTCACTGCAGGGCCTCTTTACTGCATTCTGCTATATGTCACTACAGGGCCTCTTTACTGCATTCTGCTATATGTCACTACAGGGCCTCTTTACTGCATTCTGCTCTATGTCACTACAGGGCCTCTTTACTGCATTCTGTTATATGTCACTACAGGGCCTCTTTACTGCATTCTGCTATATGTCACTACAGGGCCTCTTTACTGCATTCTGCTATATGTCACTACAGGGCCTCTTTACTGCATTCTGCTATATGTCACTACAGGACCTCTTTACTGCATTCTGCTATATGTCACTACAGGACCTCTTTACTGCATTCTGCTATATGTCACTGCAGGGCCGCTTTACTGCATTCTGCTATATGTCACTACAGAGCCTCTTTACTGCATTCTACTATATGTCACTGCAGGGCCTCTTTACTGCATTCTGCTATATGTCAGTACAGGGCCTCTTTACTGCATTCTGCTACGTGTCACTGCAGGGCCTCTTTACTGAATTCTGTTATATGTCCCTACTGGGCCTCTTTATTGCATTCTGCTATATGTCACTGCAGGGCCTCTTTAATGCATTCTGCTATATGTCACTACAGGGCCTCTTTACTGCATTCTACTATATGTCACTACAGGGTCCCTTTACTGCATTCTGCTATATGTCACTAAAGGGCCTCTTTACTGCATTCTGCTATATGTCACTACAGGGCCTCTTTACTGCATTCTGCTATATGTCACTACAGGGCCTCTTTACTGCATTCTACTACATGTCACTACAGGGCCTCTTTACTACATTCTGCTATATGTCACTACAGGGCCTCTTTACTGCATTCTGCTATATGTCACTGCAGGGCCTCTTTACTGCATTCTGCTATATGTCACTACAGGGCCTCTTTACTGCATTCTGCTATATGTCACTACAGGGCCTCTTTACTGCATTCTGCTATATGTCACTACAGGGCCTCTTTACTGCATTCTGCTATATGTCACTACTGGGCCTCTTTACTGCATTCTGCTATATGTCACTACAGGGCCTCTTTACTGCATTCTGCTATATGTCACTACAGAGCCTCTTTACTGCATTCTGCTATATGTCACTACAGGGCCTCTTTACTGCATTCTGCTATACGTCACTACCGGGCCTCTTCACTGCATTCTACTATATGTCACTACAGGGCCTCTTTACTGCCTTCTGCTGTATGTCACTACTGGGCCTCTTTACTGCCTTCTGCTGTATGTCACTACAGGGCCTCTTTACTGCATTCTGCTATATGTCACTACAGGGCCTCTTTACTGCCTTCTGCTGTATGTCACTACAGGGCCTCTTTACTGCATTCTGCTATATGTCACTACAGGGCCTCTTTACTGCCTTCTGCTGTATGTCACTACAGGGCCTCTTTACTGCATTCTGCTATATGCCACTACAGGGCCTCTTTACTGCATTCTACTATATGTCACTACAAGGCCTCTTTACTGCCTTCTGCTGTATGTCACTGCAGGGCCTCTTTACTGCATTCTGCTATATGTCACTACAGGGACTCTTTACTGCATTCTGCTATATGTCACTACAGGGCCTCTTTACTGCATTCTGCTATATGTCACTACAGGGCATCTTTACTGCATTCTGCTATATGTCACTACAGGGACTCTTTACTGCATTCTGCTATATGTCACTACAGGGCCTCTTTACTGCATTCTGCTATATGTTACTACAGGGCTTCTTTACTGCATTCTGCTATATGTCACTACAGGGCCTCTTTACTGCATTCTGCTATATGTCACTACAGGGCCTCTTTACTGCATTCTAATGTCACTACAGGGCCTCTTTACTGCATTCCGCTATATGTCACTACAGGGCCTCTGTACTGCATTCTTCTATATGTCACTACAGGGCCTCTTTACTGCATTCTAATGTCACTACAGGGCCTCTTTACTGCATTCTGCTATATGTCACTACAGAGCCTCTTTACTGCATTCTGCTATATGTCACTACAGGGCCTCTTTACTGCATCCTACTATATGTCACTACAGGGCCTCTTTACTGCATTCTGCTATATGTCACTACAGGGCCTCTTTACTGCATTCTGCTATATGTCACTACAGGGCCTCTTTACTGCATTCTGCTATATGTCACTACAGGGCCTCTTTACTGCATCCTACTATATGTCACTACAGGGCCTCTTTACTGCATTCTGCTATATGTCACTACAGGGCCTTTTTACTGCATTCTGCTATATGTCACTACAGGGCCTCTTTACTGCATTCCGCTATATGTCACTACAGGGCCTCTGTACTGCATTCTTCTATATGTCACTACAGGGCCTCTTTACTGCATTCTAATGTCACTACAGGGCCTCTTTACTGCATTCTGCTATATGTCACTACAGAGCCTCTTTACTGCATTCTGCTATATGTCACTACAGGGCCTCTTTACTGCATCCTACTATATGTCACTACAGGGCCTCTTTTCTGCATTCTGCTATATGTCACTGCAGGGCCTCTTTACTGCATTCTGCTATATGTCACTACAGGGCCTCTTTACTGCATTCTGCTATATGTCACTACAGGGCCTCTTTACTGCATTCCGCTATATGTCACTACAGGGCCTCTTTACTGCATTCTGCTATATGTCACTACAGGGCCTCTTTTCTGCATTCTGCTATATGTCACTACAGGGCCTCTTTACTGCATTCTGCTATATGTCACTACAGGGCCTCTTTACTGCATTCTGCTACATGTCACTACAGGGCCTCTTTACTGCATTCTGCTGTATGTCACTACAGGGCCTCTTTACTGCATTCTGCTATATGTCACTACAGGGCATCATTACTGCATTCTGCTATATGTCACTACAGGGCCTCTTTACTGCATTCTGCTATATGTCACTACAGGGCATCATTACTGCATTCTGCTAAATGCCACTACAGGGCCTCTTTACTGCATTCTGCTATATGTCACTACAGGGCCTCTTTACTGCATTCTGCTATATGTCACTACAGGGCCTCTTTACTGCATTCTGCTATATGTCACTACAGGGCCTCTTTACTGCATTCTGCTATATGTCACTACAGGGCCTCTTTACTGCATTCTACTATATGTCACTACAGGGCCTCTAACATAAAATAGGAAACGTTAGATCACCTCAATAAACATCAAGAAAAGAAGGAAGCACGTGGCAATAATATTAAATTTTTCTCATTTGCAGGACTTTACTGCGATGAGAAATTAGGGACAGGTGATTGTAGTCAGGGCCAGGCTCCAGCCTCAGGGCGCAGTGTAAGAGGGGGCGCAGGGCGGGGCCAAAGCAGAGGCAAGAGAGGCTCCAGCCTCAGGGCGCAGTGTAAGAGGGGGCGCAGGCAGGGCCGGATTTCTGGCAAGGCCACATAGGCCATGGCCTAGGGCACTAGAAATATAGGGGCAGCTCATTGAGGACAGTAAAGCTTTTCTATGCAGCCATCCCTATCTACAAGGACAGCTTTAACCTTTGAACTCTCTGTCCTGTATTTGTGTCATTCCAGCAAGACCTGTAAGCTCTATCCTGCAGGTACACATCAGCCTAACTGGGTCCATCATTAACGAAATGGCAAGCATAATATAAAAGTTTTTAAAGAGACACTGAAGCGAAAAAAAAATGATGATATTATGATTTGTATGTGTAGTACAGCTAAGAAATAAAACATTAAGATCAGATACATCAGTCTAATTGTTTCCAGTACAGGAAGAGTTAAGAAACTCCAGTTGTTATCTCTATGCAAACAAGCCATTAAGCTCTACGAGTCGTGGAGAGGGCTGTTTTCTGACTTTTATTATCTCAACGGTTCCTGAACTATTTACTTTTTCTCTGCCAGAGGAGAGGTCATTACTTCACAGACTGCTCTGATAGAATAATTTTGAATGCTGAGTGTTGTGTAATCTGCACATATTATAGAATGATGCAATGTTAGAAAAAACACTATATACCTGAAAATAAAAATATGAGAATATTTTCTTTGCTGCTAATCTTCTAGTAATTATTCATAGTACACAACCAATTCATTATATCATATTTTTTTTTCGCTTCAGTGTCTCTTTAAGGAAAACATAACTTATAATCTATATGTGTCTTACTAAAATAGCTATTGTCTGTGAAACCAATGATGGAAAGTAAGGGAATTCTCATTGGGCACACAGAGATAACAACCATACCGACGGTATAGTCGGCCTAGGGCGGTAAAAAGTACAAATCCGGCCCTGGGTGCAGGGCGGGGCCGAGGCGGAGGCAAGAGAGGCTCCAGCCTCAGGGTGCAGTGTAGGAGGGGGCACAGGGCGGGGCTGAGGCAGAGGTGAGAGAGGCTCCAGCCTCAGGGCACAGTGTAGGAGGGGGTGCAGGGCCAGGCTGAGGCAGAGGCGAGAGAGGCTCCAGCCTCAGGGCAAAGTGTAGGAGGGGGCGCACAACTCACTCAGCTATCATTCCCCTATTGTGTTTGAAGCAGAGAGAAATAAGAAAAGGGGATACATGGCAGTGACTTTTTTTAAAAATCAACGTGTCGGGCCGCCGTAGACTAAGATAACTTCCGCTCCAACGCAGGTCGCCGCAACTCGACGCAGAAGTCGGGCAGTAACTTACTTCTTGACCTGCGTCGGGGATACGTCCACTTATGTCGCATCATAACGTCAGAGTACAAAAGTCTCCATAGACTTTCATTGCACAGCGCACCGCCTCTGTATGACAGGGCCCTGAAGGTAATCTAAAATGGAATGCTGTGTAGCTCAGAGCAGGTTGTTTCGGCGCACATCGCTCAGAATCAAGCATCAAAACTAGGTGCCCCAAAGCAGTAATGTTACACTGCGCGGGGCGTCTAAGGGTAGTTCAGGGTTTTGGCGATCTCTGGATCCTGAATTACATCTCCCTCTGAGTTGTTACAACTCGGAGGGGGATAGTATTTTATGCTGCCGGGATTTGAGTGACAGCAGGGAGAGCAATTGTTTGGCTCACCAGGCGCCCAACTTACCGTTGATGTACTAATACGTAAGTGTGTACCTAGCATTGAGCTTTATAAATAAAGTTAAATAATAATTAAAGGAATACTGTAGGGGGTCGGGGGGAAAATGAGTTGAACTTACCCGGGGCTTCTAATGATCCCCCGCAGACATCCTGTGCCCGTGCAGCCACTCCCCAATGCTCCGGCCCCGCCTCCGGTTCACTTTTGGAATTTCAGACTTTAAAGTCTGAAAACCACTGCGCCTGCATTGCCGTGTCCTCGCTTCCCCTGATGTCACCCGGAGCGCACGGCGCAGGCACAGACCATACTGGGCCTGCGCCGTATGCTCCTGGTGCCATCAGCGGGAGTGAGGACACGGCAATGCAGGCGCAGTGGTTTTCAGACTTTAAAGTCTGAAATTCCAAAAGTGAACCGGAGGCGGGGCCGGAGCATCAGTGAGCGGCTGCGCGGGCACAGGATGTCTGCGGGGGACCATTAGAAGCCCCGGGTAAGCTCAACTCATTTTCCCCCGACCCCCCTACAGTATCCCTTTAAAGGGAAGGTTCAGGGAGGGTGGGTAAAAAATAAAAATCAATTTCCACTTACCTGGGGCTTCCTCCAGCCCGTGGCAGGCAGGAGGTGCCCTCGCCGCCGCTCCGCAGGCTCCCGGTGGTCTCCGGTGGCCGACCCGACCTGGCCAGGCCGGCTGCCAGGTCGGGCTCTTCTGCGCTCCAAGGCCCGGAACTTCTGCGTCCCACGCCGGCTCTACTGCGCATGCGCACCTCCTGCCTGCCACGGGCTGGAGGAAGCCCCAGGTAAGTGGAAATTGATTTTTATTTTTTACCCACCCTCCCTGAACCTTCCCTTTAACCACTTCAGGACCACAGTCTTTTCGCCCCTTAAGGACCAGAGCCTTTTTCTCCATTCAGACCACTGCAGCTTTCACGGTTTAATGCTCGGTCATACAACCTACCACCTAAATGAATTTTACCTCCTTTTCTTGTCACTAATACAGCTTTCTTTTGATGCTATTTGATTGCTCCTGCGAGTTTTACTTTTTATTATATTCATTAAAAAAGACATGAATTTTGGCAAAAAAATGATTTTTTTAACTTTCTGTGCTGACATTTTTCAAATAAAGTAAAATTTCTGTATACATGCAGCGCGAAAAATGTGGACAAACATGTTTTTGATAAAAAAAAACCATTCAGTGTATATTTATTGGTTTGGGTAAAAGTTATAGCGTTTACAAACTATGGTGCCAAAAGTGAATTTTCCCATTTTCAAGCATCTCTGACTTTTCTGCGCACCTGTCAGGTTTCATGAGGGGCTAACATTCCAGGATAGTACAAATACCCCCCAAATGACCCCATTTTGGAAAGAAGACATCCCAAAGTATTCAGTGAGAGGCATGGTGAGTTCATAGAAGATTTTATTTTTTGTCACAAGTTAGCGGAAAATGACACTTTCTGACAAAAAAAAGAAAAAAAAAAAGTTTCCATTTCTTCTAACTTGCAACAAAAAAAATGAAATCTGCCACGGACTCACTATGCTCCTCTCTGAATACCTTGAAGTGTCTACTTTCCAAAATGGGGTCATTTGTGGGGTGTGTTCACTGTCCTGGCATTTTGGGGGGTGCCTAATTGTAAGCACCCCTGTAAAGCCTAAAGATGCTCATTGGACTTTTGGCCCCTTAGCGCAGTTAGGCTGCAAAAAAGTGCCACACATGTGGTATTGCCGTACTCAGGAGAAGTAGTATAATGTGTTTTGGGGTGTATTTTTACACATACCCATGCTGGGTGGGAGAAATATCTCCATAAATGACAATTGTTTTATTTTTTTTACACACAATTGTCTATTTATAGAGATATTTCTGCCACTCAGCATGGGTATGTGGAAAAATACACCCCAAAACACATTATACTACTTCTCCTGAGTACGGCGATACCACATGTGTGGCACTTTTTTGCACCCTAACTGCGCTAAGGGGCCCAAAGTTCAATGAGTACCTTTAGGATTTCACAGGTCATTTTGAGAAATTTCGTTTCAAGACTACTCCTCGCGGTTTAGGGCCCCTAAAATGCCAGGACAGTATAGGAACCCCACAAATTACCCCATTTTAGAAAGAAGACACCCCAAGGTATTCCGTTAGGAGGATGGTGAGTTCATAGAAGATTTTTTTTTTTTGGCACAAGTTAGCGGAAATTGATTTTAATTGTTTTTTTTCACAAAGTGTCATTTTCCGCTAACTTATGACAAAAAATAAAATCTTCTATGAACTCACCATACTCCTAACAGAATACCTTGGGGTGTCTTCTTTCTAAAATGGGGTCATTTGTGGGGTTCCTATACTGCCCTGGCATTTTAGGGGCCCTAAACCGTGAGGAGTAGTCTTGAAACCAAATGTCGCAAAATGACCTGTGAAATCCTAAAGGTACTCATTGGACTTTGGGCCTCTTAGCGCACTTAGGGCTCGTTTCCACTGTTGCGACGCGATTTCGGCCGCATTCCGACGCTTGTAAAAACGCATGCGGATGCGTTTCCGCATGCGTTTTTACCCGCGATTTCGCGTGCGATTTCGCATGGCAGGGTGCCATGCGAAATTAACCATGACACTGCCAGGGCAAAATAACATTGAAAAGGTGCGAAATCGCCCGCGAATTCGCGGGTAAAAACGCATGTAAAAACGCATGCGTTTTTACTATTAAATACATTAGCGGCGATTCGCCCGCATTCCTGAGGCACGCGAATCTGCACGACCCTGTCGTGCAGATTTTCCCCGCACAGAAAAACGCCGCCGCCGCCGCACACGTGGAAACAACCCCATACAGTAACATTAAGTATGCGAATCCGCATGCAGTGCCCGCATGCGGATTCGCTACAGTGGAAACGAGCCCTTAGGGTGCAAAAAAGTGCCACACATGTGGTACCGCCGTACTCAGGAGAAGTAGTATAATGTGTTTTGGGGTGTATTTTTACACATACCCATGCTGGGTGGGAGAAATATCTCTGTAAATGACAATTGTTTGATTTTTTTTTACACACAATTGTCCTTTTACAGAGAGATTTCTCCCACCCAGCATGGGTATGTGTAAAAATACACCCCAAAACACAATATACTACTTCTTCTGAGTACGGCGATACCACATGTGTGACACTTTTTTGCAACCTAGGTGCACTAAGGGGCCTAACGTCCTATTCACAGGTCATTTTGAGGCCTTTGGATTCTAGACTACTGCTCACGGTTTAGGGCCCCTTAAATGCCAGGGCAGTATAGGAACCCCACAAGTGACCCCATTTTAGAAAGAAGACACCCCAAGGTATTCTGTTAGGAGTATGGTGAGTTCATAGAAGATTTTTTTTTGTCACAAGTTAGCGGAAAATGACACTTTGTGGAAAAAAAAAACAATACATATCAATTTCCGCTAACTTGTGACAAAAAATAAAATCTTCTATGAACTCATCATACACCTAACAGAATACCTTGGGGTGTCTTCTTTCTAAAATGGGGTCACTTGTGGGGTTCCTATACTGCCCTGGCATTTTACGGGCCCAAAACTGTGAGTAGTCTGGAAACCAAATTTCTCAAAATGACTGATCAGGGGTATAAGCATCTGCAAATTTTGATGACAGGTGGTCTATGAGGGGGCAAATTTTGTGGAACCGGTCATAAGCAGGGTGGCCTCTTAGATGACAGGATGTTTTGGGCCTGATCTGATGGATAGGAGTGCTAGGGGGTGACAGGAGGTGATTGATGGGTGTCTCAGGGGGCGGTTAGAGGGGAAAATAGATGCAATCAATGCACTGGGGAGGTGATCGGAAGGGGGTCTGAGGAAGACCTGAGGGTTTGGCCGAGTGATCAGGAGCCCACACGGGGCAAATTAGGGCCTGATCTGATGGGTAGGTGTGCTAGGGGGTGACAGGAGGTGATTGATGGGTGTCTCAAGGTGTGATTAGAGGGGGGAAATAGATGCAAGCAATGCACTAGCGAGGTGATCAGGGCTGGGGTCTGAGGACGTTCTGAGGTGTGGGCGGGTGATTGGGTGCCCGCAAGGGGCAGATTAGGGTCTAATCTGATGGGTAACAGTGACAGGTGGTGATAGGGGGTAATTGATAGGTGATTGATGGGTAATTAGTGGGTGTTTAGAGGAGAGAATAGATGTAAACAATGGATTTGGGAGGTGATCTGATGTCGGATCTGCGGGCGATCTATTGGTGTGGGTGGGTGATCAGATTGCCCGCAAGGGGCAGGTTAGGGGCTGATTGATGGGTGGCAGTGACAGGGGGTGATTGATGGGTGGCAGTGACAGGGGGTGATTGATAGGTGATTGACAGGAGATCAGTGGGTTATTACAGGGAATAACAGATGTAAATATTGCACTAGCGAATTGATAAAGGGGGGTCTGAGGGCAATCTGAGCGTGTGGGCGGGTGATTGGGTGCCCGCAAGGGGTAGATTAGGGTCTAATCTGATGGGTAACAGTGACAGGTGGTGATAGGGGGTGATTGATAGGTGATTGATGGGTAATTAGTGGGTGTTTAGAGGAGAGAATAGATGTAAACAATGGATTTGGGAGGTGATCTGATGTCGGATCTGCGGGCGATCTATTGGTGTGGGTGGGTGATCAGATTGCCCGCAAGGGGCAGGTTAGGGGCTGATTGATGGGTGGCAGTGACAGGGGGTGATTGATGGGTGGCAGTGACAGGGGGTGATTGATAGGTGATTGACAGGAGATCAGTGGGTTATTACAGGGAATAACAGATGTAAATATTGCACTGGCGAATTGATAAAGGGGGGTCTGAGGGCAATCTGAGCGTGTGGGCGGGTGATTGGGTGCCCGCAAGGGGTAGATTAGGGTCTAATCTGATGGGTAACAGTGACAGGTGGTGATTGATAGGTGATTGATGGGTAATTAGTGGGTGTTTAGAGGAGAGAATAGATGTAAACAATGGATTTGGGAGGTGATCTGATGTCGGATCTGCGGGCGATCTATTGGTGTGGGTGGGTGATCAGATTGCCCGCAAGGGGCAGGTTAGGGGCTGATTGATGGGTGGCAGTGACAGGGGGTGATTGATGGGTGGCAGTGACAGGGGGTGATTGATAGGTGATTGACAGGTGATCAGTGGGTTATTACAGGGAATAACAGATGTAAATATTGCACTGGCGAATTGATAAAGGGGGGTCTGAGGGCAATCTGAGCGTGTGGGCGGGTGATTGGGTGCCCGCAAGGGGTAGATTAGGGTCTAATCTGATGGGTAACAGTGACAGGTGGTGATAGGGGGTGATTGATAGGTGATTGATGGGTAATTAGTGGGTGTTTAGAGGAGAGAATAGATGTAAACAATGGATTTGGGAGGTGATCTGATGTCGGATCTGCTGGCGATCTATTGGTGTGGGTGGGTGATCAGATTGCCCGCAAGGGGCAGGTTAGGGGCTGATTGATGGGTAGCAGAGACAGGGGGTGATTGACTGGTGATTGACGGGTGATTGACGGGTGATTGACAGGTGATTGACAGGTGATCAGGGGGGATAGATGCATACAGTACACGGGGGGAGGGGTCT
This sequence comes from Hyperolius riggenbachi, assembly GCF_040937935.1. Taxonomy (NCBI): domain Eukaryota; kingdom Metazoa; phylum Chordata; class Amphibia; order Anura; family Hyperoliidae; genus Hyperolius; species Hyperolius riggenbachi. The sequence goes on from NC_090654.1 coordinate 12,064,669, forward strand.
GGGGGGGGGGGGGTCTGGGGAGAATCTGAGGGGTGGGGGGTGATCAGGAGGGGGCAGTGGGCAGGGGGGGGGGATAAAAAAAAAATAGCGTTGACAGATAGTGACAGGGAGTGATTGATGGGTGATTAGGGGGGTGACTGGGTGCAAACAGTGGTCTGGGGGGTGGGCAGGGGGGGGTCTGAGGGGTGCTGTGGGCGATCAGGGGGCAGGGGGGGGGGAAATCAGTGTGCTTGGGTGCAGACTAGGGTGGCTGCAGCCTGCCCTGGTGGTCCCTCGGACACTGGGACCACCAGGGCAGGAGGCAGCCAGTATAATAGGCTTTGTATACATTACAAAGCCTATTATACTATTTCCATGCGGCGATCCGGGTGCTAGTAACCCGCCGGCGCTTCCGAACGGCCGGCGGGTTACTACGAGCGGTGGGCGGAGCCAGTCCCCGGCGGCTGATCGCGTCACGAATGACGCGATCGCCGCATAGCCACCCACGCAGCCGCCCCCGCCGATGGGCGTATTGCCATCGTTTGGGCCCGGACTTTGCCGCCGCCCATCGGCTGGGGGCGGTCCTCAAGTGGTTAAGGATAGAGGAGAAATAAGAAAATGGTCCTGACCTTTACCAATGGACTGAAAATTCCTTGAGAAATGCCTGAACTTCCCAGCAGACGGTAATGCAGGTGAAACCCCAAAAATTAGAATATCATACAAAACTCCATTTATTTCAGTAACTCAACTTAAAAGGCGTCACTAATACATGAAATAGGAACCCTTTGCAGCTGTTTTGGATGAATTGGCTGATTAGACTCTGACACGATGAGCCGAGAATATTGAACCTTCTCACAATAGTCTAATGGGCTGAGATTCTGATTTGGGAGTTCCCATGAGCTGTGAGCCACAATCATCAACATTCTAACAAATAGAGGCTTGAAATATCTCGCTTTGAATATGAGTCTATCAAGCTAGAGTCCCCACACATGGCACAGTTGGTCACTTGGTGACTGAGGCTACAAATCCAGGAAAAGTGGGTGGAGCATAAATCAGCCAATCAAATTTCAGCCGTTCATTTTAAATGGGAAAATGTAAACTGCAGCCATTCTTACACTGTTAATCGCAGGGTTCTCAAACTTGGCACATTTGGTCACTGGGTAAATGCGATTAAGATTCAAGAAAATGGTTGGAGCCTACAACAGCCAATCAAAATTCACCTATTGATTTTCAAGGGGAATATTTAAACTGCTGCTATTCTTACACTTTTAATGGCAGAGGCTTTAAACTTGCTACAGTCGGTCATTGGGTGACTGGGGTCCAAATTCACTAAAGGGGCGGGGCCACATACAGCCAATCAGATTTCCTTGGTGGATAAACTGCTTCCATTCACACATTTTTGATGCCAGGAACCTGAAAGCTCACACACTTGGCCATTGAGTGACTGTGTGTCAATGTTACAAAAAGTGGGCGGAGCCAAAACAACTTTTACTGGGAAAATATAAACTGCAGCCATTCTTACACCGTTAATGGCAGGGTTCTCAAACTTTGCACAGTTGGTCATTGGGTGACTGAGATTAAGATTTTGGAAGGTGGGTGGAGCCTACAACAGCCAATAAAAATTCACCTTTTGATTTTCAAAGGGAATATTTCATCTGCTACCATTCTCTTATACTGCTAAAAGCAGACTCCTCAAACTTGGTGCAGTTGGTCACTGGGTGATTAGGGTCCAAATTCAGAAAGGGGGCGGAGCCACAAACAGCCAGATTTGTTTCTTTTTCAATGGGAATATACAAAGTATTGATACCAAGGACCCCAAAGCTGATAAACTTGATAATTGAGTGACTGTATGTCAAGGTTTGAAAAAGTGGGCGGTGCCAACAACTACATTTTTAACATGGCAGGGTTCCCAAACTTTACACAATTGGCCACTGGGTGACTGGGATGAATATTCAGAAATGTGGGTTGAGCCTACAACAGCCAATCAAAATGTACCTATTGATTTTCAAGGGGAATATTCACACTGCTACCATTTTTACACTGTTAGTGTCAGAGGCCTCAAACCTGATACAGTCAGTCACTGGGTAACTGGGGTCCAAATTCACTAAAGGGGTGGAGCCACAAACAGCCAATCAGATTTGTTAGATTGATTTCAGCCATTCTGTTATTGGCAGGGTTCTCAAACGTGACACAGTTGGCCACTGGGTGACTGGGACTAATATTCAGGAAAGTGGGTGGAGCCTACAGCGGCCAATCAAAATTCACCTTTTGATTTTCAAGGGGAATATTTACATTGCTGCCATTCATGCACTCTTAATGGCAGAGGCCTAAAATCTGCTACAGTCAGTCACTGGGAGACTGGGGTTTAAATTCTGAAGGAAGCGGGCCAAAAACAGCCAATCAGATTTGTTTAATTTCAGTGGTAAAATGCAACTTATTGATGCCAAGGACACCAAAGCTCATAAAGTTGGTCATTAAGTGACGGTATGTCAAGATTAGAAATAGTGGGCGGAGCCAAAAACAACTAACTTTTTACATAGGAAAATGTAAACTGCAGCTTTTTTTACACTGTTAATGGCAGGGTTCTCAAACTTCACACAGTTGGTCACTAGGTGACTAGGATTAATATTCGTAAAAGTAGGTGGAGCCTACAAGAGCCAATCAAAATTCATTGATTTTCAAGGGGAATATTGAAACTGCAGACATTCTCACACTGTTAATAGCAGAGGCCTCAAACCTGCTGCAGTCGGTCGTTAAGTGTCTGGGGTTCAAATTCAGAAAAGGGGCGGAGCCAAAAACAGCCAGATTTATTTGCTGTATAAACTACTTCCATTAGCACAATTTTGATGCCAGGAACCCAAAAGCTCACAAACTTGGTCATTGAGTAGTGACTGTGTGTCCAGGTTACAAAAAGTGGGTGGAGTTAAAAACAGATTTTTCTGGGAAATTGTAAACTGCAGCCCTTCTTCACTGTTAATGGCAGGGTTCTCAAACTTAGCTGGTTACTGGGTGACTGGGATTAATATTCAGAAAAGTGTGTGGAGCCTAAAAATGCCAATCAAAAATCACATGTCACTTTTCAAGGAGAATATTAAAATTGCTGCCATTCTTGCACTGTTAATGGCACAAGCCTCAAACCTGGTACAGTTGGTCATTGGGTCACTGGCGTTAAAATTCAGAAAAGGGGACAGAGCCACAAACAGTGAATCAGATTTGTTTCATTTCATGGGAAAATACAAATTATTGTTGCCAAGGACCCCAAAGCTCACAAACTTGGGCATTGAGTAGTGACTTTGTGTCCAGGTTGCAAAAAGTGGGCAGAGCCAAAAACAAATTTCACTGGGAAAGTGTAAACTGCAGCCCTTCTTACACTGTTTATGGCAGGGTTCTCAAACTTTGCCCAGATGGTCACTGAGTGACTGAGATTAATATTCAGGGAAGTGGGTGGAGCCTATAATAGCCAATCAAAATTCACCTGTTGATTTTCAAGTGGAATATTTAAATTGCTGCCATTTTTACACTGTTAATAGCAGATGCCTCAAACCTGCTACAGTTGGTCATTGGGTGACTGGGGTTCAAATGCTGGAGAGGGGCAGAGCCACAAACAGCGTATCTGATTTAATTTCTATGGGAATATACAAATTATTGATGCCAAGGACCCCAAAGCTCACAAACTTGGTCATTGAGTGTGCGTTAGTGTTAGAACGTGGGCGGAGCCAACACCAGTCAAATACATATCCGGGCAACGCCGGGTCATCAGTGGGTGGAGACAAATACAAATTTCACTGGGAAAATGTAAACTGCAGCCATTCTTACACTGTTAATGGCAGGGTTTTTAAACTTTGTGCAGTTGGTCACTGGGTGACTGGGATTAATATTCAGAAAAGTGGGTGGAGCCTACAAAAGTGAATCAAACTTCACCTATTGCTTTTCAAGGGCACGGGCCTCAAACCTGGTACAGTTGGTCATTGGGTCACTGGGGTTCAAATTCAGAAATGGGGTGGAGCCACAAACAGTGAATCAGATTTGTTTCATTTCAATGCAAATTACTGATGCCAAAGACCCCAAAAGCTCACAAACCTGGTCATTGAGTAATTGAGTAATTGTGTGTTAGGGTTAGAAAAAGTGGGCGGAGCCAACACCAGCCAAATACATTCCCGGGCAATCAGCTAGTTTCATATATTAGTCTCACCTTTTAAGTTGAATCACTGGAATAAAAGGACTTTAACACAATATATTATTCACGTTGTTCGAGGTTCACCTGTATATTAAAGGGAATCTGAAGTGAAAATAAAATTATGATATGATGATTTGTATGTGTAGTGCAGCTAAGAAATAAAACATTGGCACAGATATGAGTCTCATATTGTTTCCAGTACAGGAAGAGTTAAGAAACTTCAGTTGTTATCTATGCAAAAGAGCTTCTGTGAGCTGTGCGACTTTATAAAGTTGTGGACTGCACTGTCTTTTGAAGCACTTATCTCAACTGCTTCTCATTGCTTCTTCTTTGTTTATGGTGCAGAGAAAAGTTCAAAGGGTCACTGGCCGGCTCTGTGAAATCATCTAATATGCTGAGTTTAATGTGGAAACTGCAATTATTAGAGAATGATGCTATGTTATAAAAAAAAAAAAAGCTATTTACATGAAAATTAAAATATGAGAAATAGGTTTTCTTGGCTACTAATATTCTATTAACCTGCAGCAGGCCGCGTCACGCCGATGGGTGTGGCCGCAGCGGCAGCCCCAGGACCGCCTAACGCTGATCGGCGTCAAGTCCTGGGGCTCTGTTTTGCAGGAAATCGCGCGCAGGCTGCGCGCATCTCCTGCTTGGGGGCGGAGCTCCGCCACGCCTTCAGTCTCCGAGTGGCAATCGCCACTCAGGAGACTGTTAGATGGCGAAATTGCTGTCTAAGTACTGGTACAGTGCTGCAGTCTGCGCTGTACTTGGGACAGCCGTGTGACACCGCTGTCCCCTCCAGAGGCTCAGGGGTGATCGGCCGTCATAGGCTGAAGCCTATGACAGGTGATCACGGGGATTGGCTGGCGGGGGGAGGGAGGGGGAGGGAGGGAGGGGGGAGTGCAAGAAAGTATTTAAAAAAAACACCTTTTTTATTTAAAAAAACAACAAATAAACATAAAGAAACAAACTTCTGGGGGGCAATCAGACCCCACCAACAGGAAGCTCTGTTGGTGGGGAGAAAAGGGGGGGGGGGAATCACTTGTGTGCTGTGTCGAGTGGGCCTGCAGCTAGGCCTTAAAGCTGCAGTGGCCAATTTAATTAAAAATGCCCTGGTCTTTAGGGGGGGTTTAACACTGCGGTCCTGAAGTGGTTAATTATCATGAGTTTTTGTTTTGTTTTGTTTTTCAGTTCAGTGTCACTTTCAAGGACCACGGTCATGAAAAAATGTCACATTTAAAATACATTTGTATACATACATATAAGAAGTGCATTCTCCCAGAGTAAAATGAGCTATAAATGATTTCTCTGCTATGTTGCTGTCACTTACAGAAGGTAGTAAAAGTCTGATGAAACTGACAGGCTTTGGATTAGTCCATTTCCTCATGGGGATTCTCAGTATTTCCTTCATTCTTTACTAAAGCACTCCCTGGATTAGATTCTATACAAAAAGGTTAGCAGTTAGACAGACCAACTGCTGCTCAGAAAATAAAGAAAACCCTGAGAATCCCATGTGAGGAGATGGACTGGTCGAAAACCTGTCAGTTCTGTCATACTTTTACTATCTACTGTAAGAGACAGCAACATAGCAGAAAAGTAATGTGTAGATCATTTTACTCTGGGGCACATGTACATTTTATATATACACACACCAAATGTAAATGTTACATTTTTTTGCAAGAGTGGTCCTCTAAGTAATATACTGTTTGATGATTTGAGCCTATAGACTGGGTCAAGGGAAGAGATCTCGTATTCTTTAGCTGCCATCCACATGTTGTGATGGATTTTGTTTTGAAAAGTGTCTGGAATAACAATGGTTTTGTGTTGCCACACAGCGTAATAATTACATTCAAGCCCAGAGCCTTGGAAAATGACAATTAGACAATAAAATGAAAGGTTGCTATGGGGCAATCTAACCAATTCTCTTTTCAGAGAGTTTAACTAATGAGATTCTACGTGTCCGGAATACCAGCCGTCTCTGTTGCCATCGAGGGATCGCCCGTAGCCGCCTGTAGCCCAGGTTCCGAGGGAGCCAAATGTAGCTGAGGTCCAAGTGAGTCATTAGTCTTCATAAATTTCCCAGAGCTCATTCACTAATCAACCCTCTCGTTAACCATGAATGACAAGTTCTTCAGTCTGGGCACATTTCAAAGTGAGACTACCTGAGAGAAACAGACATTATCTCTCACTATTGTCCTGATTTGCTTAGTCTTCAATGTTCGGGGGCTTCAGAGAAAATCAGGTTATTTACGTGCATTGACTGGCTGCAGGGCCGGGCCGAGGTAGAGGCGAGAGAGGCTCCAGCCTCAGGGCACAGTGTAGGAGGGGGCAGGACAGAGGCAAGAGAGGCTCCAGCCTCAGGGCGCAGTGTAGGAGGGGGCAGGACAGAGGCGAGAGAGGCTTCAGCCTCAGGGCGCGGTGTTGGAGGGGTGCACAACTCACTCAGCTATCATTCCTCTATTGTGTTTCAAGCAGAGAGAAATAAGAAAAGGGGATACATGGCAGTGACTGCAAGCCAGATAACTAGAGATTAAGGTGTTGGGGGCCCTGGGGCGCCTCTTAATCTAATAGCAATCAGTGTGTGACGGCTGGAGTGGGAGGGATGGAGGGGCCTCTTAGTCTAATAGCAATCAGTGTGTGACGGCTGGGGTGGGAGGGATGGAGGAGGGGCCTCTTAGTCTAATAGCAATCAGTGTGTGACGGCTGGGGTGGGAGGGATGGAGGGGCCTCTTAGTGTAATAGCAATCAGTGTGTGACGGCTGGGGTGGGAGGGATGGAGGAGGGGCCTCTTAGTGTAATAGCAATCAGTGTGTGACGGCTGGGGTGGGAGGGATGGAGGGGCGCACTTTGGTGTCTCAGCCTTGGGTGCTGGAGGATTTTGTCCCGGCTCTGACTGGCAGGCATCTCATAGACACTTATGTTAAATATCGGCAATCCACTGCCCAGCTAATCATTTGGGTGCCCAATACAAGTAGTGACCTATCGGCTACTACATAGCATTGAATGGTGGTAGCCAATGGAAGACAATCAGCCAGTGGTGCTCAGCAGAGCTCGAATATTCGAGTAGCTCGAATATTCGAGCTCTTTTTCAGCTATTCGAGCTCGGTATTCGAGCTCCGAATAGCTGCAGCTATTCGAATGGGCTATTCGCGTACACTCGAATAGCCCATTCACTATTCGAGCTATTCGAGCAAACGGCGCTATTCGAGCTCGGTACCGAGCTCGAATAGCGTCATAGCCCAGATTGATGTCCTTAGAGCCAATCAGAGGGCTCCCAGGCCCTCTGACGGCAGCCAATCACAGAGGGGGACCCTGGCCAGCCCCTACCCTATAAATAGCGGCCGCCATGTTACGTTTCTCCGTCCTTGCCTGAGACTTGCATAGAGAGAGAGTTGCTCCTTTGTGCTTTGGCTTAGCAAGAGCTTTATTGTGGTCATTTACCTAGCGTTTTTGCTCACATACACCTCCTATACACACCTATATTGTTGTTAGTTAGTTAGACATTGTATTTTAGTTAGTAGCTTTTGTGTTACATAGAGACAGACACAGCTGCTGCAGGCTTACAGCTTTAGGCCTCAGGGCCTGCCTGTGTGGGCAGCTGTCCTCCTGTCCTCTGTTTATTTCTCTCATCTATACCAGTATTTCTGCTGTCCTTTACTACTGATTGTATTAGTATTGTAGTTATATACTGTAACTGTACTAGGACACTCACTGTCACTGTTCATAGGCTACTAGCTGCTCCTGCGTGTGTGCACTCACTGTCTGTGTACACACTACACACACTCTATTTCCACGTTCTGATAACTGATTGATTATTGTAATTGAATATTGTAATTAGTTAGTTGTACTCACTGTTACTACTTACTGTACTAGGAGTCTCGGACACTCAGTCACTGTTCATAGGCTACTAGCTCCTGCGTGTGTGCACTCACTGTCTGTGTACACACTACACACACTCTATTTCCTTCTGATAACTGATTGATTATTGTAATTAGTTAGTTGTACTTACTGTTACTACTTACTGTACTAGGAGTCTAGGACACTCAGTCACTGTTCATAGGCTACTAGCTCCTGCGTGTGTGCACTCACTGTCTGTGTACACACTACACACACTCTATTTCCTTTTGATAACTGATTGATTATTGTAATTAGTTAGTTGTACTTACTGTTACTACTTACTGTACTAGGAGTCTAGGACACTCAGTCACTGTTCATAGGCTACTAGCTCCTGCGTGTGTGCACTCACTGTCTGTGTACACACTACACACACTCTATTTCCTTCTGATAACTGATTGATTATTGTAATTAGTTAGTTGTACTTACTGTTACTACTTACTGTACTAGGAGTCTAGGACACTCAGTCACTGTTCATAGGCTACTAGCTGCTCCTGCGTGTGTGCACTCACTGTCTGTGTACACACTACACACACTCTATTTCCAAGTTCTGATAACTGATTGATTATTGTAATTGAATATTGTAATTAGTTAGTTGTACTCACTGTTACTACTTACTGTACTAGGAGTCTCGGACACTCAGTCACTGTTCATAGGCTACTAGCTCCTGCGTGTGTGCACTCACTGTCTGTGTACACACTACACACACTCTATTTCCTTCTGATAACTGATTGATTATTGTAATTAGTTAGTTGTACTTACTGTTACTACTTACTGTACTAGGAGTCTAGGACACTCAGTCACTGTTCATAGGCTACTAGCTCCTGCGTGTGTGCACTCACTGTCTGTGTACACACTACACACACTCTATTTCCTTCTGATAACTGATTGATTATTGTAATTAGTTAGTTGTACTTACTGACTGTTACTACTTACTTACTTACTGTACTAGGGACACTCACTCAGTCACTGTTCATAGGCTAGCTCCTGCGCGTGTTTGCGCGTGCGTGCACTCACTGTCTGTAGTGTACACACACTAAATTTACTTGTGATTACTACTGATTATTGTAAGTTGTAACTGCTAGTTGTACTTCCTGACTGTTACTACTTACTTACTGTACTAGGGACACTCACTCAGTCACCTCACCCACCAACCCACTCCATTAAAGTACCCCACTTTTCACCCGCCCTTTTAAAAAACTTTTGTCTATACGCCCAAAACATCGAAGATGTCTGGAAGTGGCAGCCAGCGCGGTTTGGGCAAGGGGAAGGGCAGCAAGGGAATCAGGAGGAGAGGGAGCAGCATTGTGGCAAGCCGCGGGCGCGGGCGCGCCACCATGCACAGTTCCGCAGCAGCAGCAGCGTCAGTGGCTAACATTCCTCCCATAGCCACTGGCCGTGGACGCCTTGGGCGCCGCCCAGCAGGAGCATCTGCAACTCACGCTGCAGAGACACAGCAGCAGCAGCGTGTAGCACCTGCTCCGATTTTCCTCCAGCCGGGTCGGAAACGTCCCATTGAGGAAAAGCATGCAGACACTGTGGTGCAACTCATGACGGAGGATGAGCAGCCCGCCATCAGCTCTGCATCTGAGGCCTCCACCCTCACCACCACCACCACCACCCCTGTTCGCAGCAGCCGCCCAGGAGGGTCTGGGGAGGAGGCCAGTTCACCGTCACTCGCCGACCTGTCATTCAGCAGTCTTTTGACCCCAGGCATCATGAGTAAATTGTCTGCTGTTGTTGGCGATCTTGAGGAGGAGATGCTGATGGGCACTTTGGGGGATGAGGGATTGGACAGCAAGACTGTGGCGACAGTCAAGCAGCCCATCCATGCATCAGGAGAGGAGTTTGGGGGGTCCTCATCCCAGCAGGACATGTTTCAGGAGGGGGAGGATGTTGATGACCCGGTGACAGACAGAGACTGGGTGCCACCACCTCCAGGGGATGTCGTCCTCAGCAGCTCTGAGGAGGAGGAGGAGGATGCTCTTGTGGGCCTTGCAAGGAGGCGCATCATTGCAAGCATTGGCAGCAGCAGTAGGCAGGTCCCACAGCCTGCTGGTGTCTCAGGCTCAGCAGCAGCAGCATCTGCCAGTACCACCACCAGCTGCACCCAAGCCCCCCAAGCCCCCCCCCCAACCACCACAGGGAGACAGGCAGCAGCGCTTCCATGCCGTAGGGGGATGTTTCTGTCACCAATCTGGCGCTTTTTCACCATGCCCACAGTGTACAGCAAGTACGCCACTTGCAACCACTGTCAGCGGAAGTTGAGCAGAGGTGCAGACCCCTTAAAGTTCTGCACCAGCTCGCTCATCAACCACCTTGCTGCGAAACATTTCCACCAGCATCAGGAGTTCCAGAGGCTGAAGGCATCTGGTGCTGGCAGTGGCACCACACCCATCACTGCACAGCCTTCAGCAGCAGCAACAACAGCAGCCACCCGCCCTCCTGCTCCTCCAGCAGCACCAGCAGGAGTGCGGAAACGCACTGCTCCTCCCCCCTCTGCAACTCCTGCCGCCGACACTGAGGCCTGTTCTGGCAGCCAGTCCTCAGTGGCCTCCTCCGCTGTGTCTGCTGATTCCCGTGCCAGCAAAAGGCCACGCCAGAGCCTTTTGAGCGAGTCCTTCCAGGGGGTGGTTAGGGCTCTGCCTCCCAGCAGCCGTCGCGTTCGGCAGCTGAACGGCTTGCTGGCACGGGCCATGTGCTCCCAACTCCTGCCGTACACGCTCGTGCAGGAGGGGAGCGACATTCGTGCGCTGCTTGCTTGCGCAGCCCCAGACTGGCAGCTCCCCAGCAGACACTTTTTCTCCCGCAAGGCCATTCCTGCACTGCACCGCTTTGTGATGGCCAATGTGGAGCGAGGGCTGGAGCACGCGGTTGGTGAAAGGGTCCACGTCACCATGGACTCCTGGAGCAGCCGCTTCGGGACAGGCCGCTACCTGTCCTTCACTGTCCACTGGGTCAGCTTGGTGGAAGGGGGTGAGGATGGGAGAGCAGCAGCGGGCACAGCAGCAGCAGCAACACAGTGGGTGGTGCCACCCCGCAGGGTCAGGGGAACTGCAGCAGGTTCCTCCGATCCTCTGCCATCCTCCGGCACACCTGGCCAAACCCCCCGCCTCAGCAGCAGCGTGAAGGCCCGCCACTGCCAAGCGCTGCTGCACTTGGTCAGCCTTGGGAAGACCAAGCTGACGGCAACCCATGTGTTGGCCAAACTCCAGGAGCAGGAGAGGATTTGGCTGACCCCCAGAGGCCTCAGAGTCGGAGAGGTGGTGGCCGACAATGGGGCCAATCTGGTTGCCGCAATAGACAGGGGAAACCTGACCCACATCCCCTGTCTTGCCCACGTGCTGAACCTGGTGGTGCAGAAGTTCTTGCGCACCTACCAGGGGATGGGCGAACTGCTGGAAACGGCAAGGAACGTTGTGCGTCACTTCCGGCGCTCGGCTGCAGCCTGTGCGAGCCTGGAAGACGTGCAAAAGGAGCTGGATCTGCCACGCCATCGGCTGATCCTTGACGTTCCGACTCGCTGGAACTCCACCCTGGCGATGTTGGAGCGTCTGGTTGAACAGAAGCGCGCTGTCAAACAGTACCTTGCCCTGGCCACTGTTTCCGCCGCTCAGAGAAGGGACAAGACCAGCAACATCCCGTCCATCGTCCCCGATGATGACTGGAGGCACATGCAGCAGGTGTGCTTAGTGCTGGCTCCCTTTCTGCAGGCCACTAACATGGTGAGCAGGGACCATGCTATGGTCTGCGAGTGGGTGCCCCTGGTTTGTCTGCTGAACAGGGCCCTCGATGCTTTGCTGGAACAGGGAGCGGCAGCCTTGGACCAGCAGGAGCGGCAAGCAGCTGCACAGTCCACCTCTGAGGGGGAGGAGGAGGAGGACTTGGTGGAGGTCCCTGACCTTGCTGCTGATGAGGGGGATCAGCACAGTGCAGCTGAGTTGGTGCGGGGGTGGAGAGAGGATGAGGCTGACGAGGCAGAGGAGGAGGATGAGGACAGCAGCACTGCCGTCGATGTGCCAGCAGACGTGGCCCGCCTCTTCCCAATGGCAGCGCACATGCTGACGTGCCTGGGCAGAGACCCCAGGGTGATCCAGATGAAGCAGAGGGAGGACATCTGGATCAGCATGATGTTGGACCGACGCCTCAAGGGGAAGTTGAGCCAGTTCCTGCCGCCTGCAGGAGGAGACCCAGCGCAACAAATAAGGAGCTTGCAGCAGACCCTTGTTGAGCGCTTGGAGGAAGCCTTCCCCCAGCCTTCCACCCCCACTGTCCAGCAGCCAGCACAGAGGCAGCAGCAGGTGCCTGCATCCAGCAGCAAGCGCCCCACAGACCTGCTGTCTCTCAGCCACGAGCTCTACAGGACTGTAGAGGCTCCGGCAGCAGTGACTAGAGAGGAGGTGCATGCAGCAGCATCCTCCACCGGTCACAGCCAGCGCCTGACCCGCATGGTGGCTGACTACATGGGGTCCTACAGCGGGCTTGACAGCGATGCCCCTGTTGATCCCATGGACAGTGGCGTAGCTAAAGAGCTGTGGGCCCCGGTGCAAGTTTTACATGGGGCCCCCCCAAGCACTCTATACATAACAATTGATACGGCGCACCAAAACCTGCCAAGGACAACCCCAGTGTCAGAGGTGCAAGTAGGGGATGGGGAACAGTGTGTTAAGGATTACTACTATTCAAAGCATCTATAGAAGTGATTTTTACCAGCACAGGACCAATAAAGAGCTAATACTGTGATAGAGGGTGGACCCTTCGGGGCCCCTCTGGCCCAAGGGCCCCGATGCGGTCGCTACCTCTGCACCCCCTATTGCTACGCCCCTGCCCATGGAGTATTGGGTCAAGCGCCTGGAGATCTGGAGCGAGCTGGCGCAGTACGCCCTGGAAGTGCTGTCCTGCCCCCCTTCCAGCGTGCTGTCCGAGCGCTGCTTCAGTGCAGCTGGTGGCGTGGTCACCGAGAAACGCTCACGTCTGTCTCACAAGTCTGTGGACAGACTGACGTTTCTCAAGATGAACCAGGCGTGGGTGGAAGGCGAGTTCCTGGCCCCTGTTGTCGGCGAGAGGGGGACATGAACTGGCTAAGAACCATCGTTAATGTGCCTTACCACCCTTTACCACCTCCTGGCTCCTGCTCACTAAGCCAGCCTGGTTCACTTTGACTATTACGTCGCCTGCAGCCACACATTTTACACCTACAGTGGGCTGCTGTGTACTGCCCTTCTGCTGTCTGTCTGTGTTTCCCACTGCCAGGGTACACAGATTTACCTTCTGCTGCCACTCTGCCACCAGCTATTACGTCAAACAATAGCTATACATCTGTGTAATTTGTTTTACAAACAAAACCAAAAAACCATAAAAAAAAATAAAAAAAAAGGTTTAATTTTTCTGAGGTGCCCGGGTTGAAAACTGTGTTGTCCCAGTTGTGTATTGGACACGATGTGGGCTGCACGACCGCTGTCTGGGACCTCCTGTTGTGTTCATTTACGGCCTGGTATCACCGCTAGGTACCAGGGCTATTATGTCACGCTGCCTGCCTGCTGCCACACTCACACTACTCCTCCATTCCTCCTGATGATGCTGCTGTCTGTCTGTGTTTCCCAACGCCAGGGTACACAGATTTACCTTCTGCTGCCACTCTGCCACCAGCTATTACGTCAAACAATAGCTATATCTGTCTGTGTAATTAGTTGTAAAACCAAAACTACAAAACCATAAAAAAAAAAAAGGTTTAATTTTTCTGAGGTGCCCGGGTTGAAAACTGTGTTGTCCCAGTTGTGTATTGGACACAATGTGGGCTGCACGACCGCTGTCTGGGACCTCCTGCCTGCTGTGTTTATTTACAGCCCTGGTATCACCGCTAGGTACCAGGGCTATTATGTCACGCTGCCTGCCTGCTGCCACACTCACACTACTCCTCCATTCCTCCTGCTGATGCTGCTGTCTGTCTGTGTTTCCCAACGCCAGGGTACACAGATTTACCTTCTGCTGCCACTCTGCCACCAGCTATTACGTCAAACAATAGCTGCTCACATTACTCCTCCATTCCTCCTGCTGCTGCTGCTGCTGTCTGTCTGTCTGTGTTTCCCAACGCCAGGGTACACAGATTTACCTTCTGCTGCCACTCTGCCACCAGCTATTACGTCAAAAAATAGCTATATCTGTGTAATTAGTTGTAAAACCAAAACTACAAAAACATAAAAAAAAAAAAAAAAGGTTTAATTTTTCTGAGGTGCCCGGGTTGAAAACTGTGTTGTCCCAGTTGTGTATTGGACACGATGTGGGCTGCACGACCGCTGTCTGGGACCTCCTGCCTGCTGTGTTTATTTACAGCCCTGGTATCACCGCTAGGTACCAGGGCTATTATGTCACGCTGCCTGCCTCATTGACTGCCTGCTGCCACACACTCATCCTCCTCCTCCTGCTGCTGAATTTACCTCCTGCTGTCTGTGTGTTTCCACTGCCAGGGAGCACATACAATGGCGCTTCCAACATGCGTGCGCCACCAGCTATTTGTTACGCTCAAAAATAGCTGCATTTCTTTAAAAAAAAAAATTTGAAAAGAGAAATAAGTGAAGAAGAAGACGATATAGAAGAAGATGAAGAAGATGAAGAAGAAGAAGATGAAGATGATGAAGAAGAAGAAGATGAAGAAGAAGAAGATGAAGATGATGAAGAAGAAGAAGATGAAGAAGAAGATGAAGATGATGAAGAAGAAGAAGATGAAGAAGATGAAGAAGATGAAGATGAAGAAGATGAAGAAGAAGAAGATGATGAAGAAGAAGAAGAAGAAGATGAAGAAGAAGATGAAGAAGATGAAGAAGAAGAAGAAGATGAAGAAGATGAAGATGAAGAAGATGAAGAAGATGAAGAAGAAGAAGATGAAGATGATGAAGAAGAAGAAGATGAAGAAGAAGATGAAGATGAAGATGAAGAAGATGAAGAAGAAGAAGATGATGAAGAAGAAGAAGAAGATGAAGAAGAAGATGAAGAAGATGAAGAAGAAGAAGAAGAAGATGAAGAAGATGAAGATGAAGAAGATGAAGAAGATGAAGAAGAAGAAGATGAAGATGATGAAGAAGAAGAAGATGAAGAAGAAGATGAAGATGATGAAGAAGAAGAAGAAGATGAAGAAGATGAAGAAGATGAAGATGATGAAGAAGATGAAGAAGAAGAAGAAGATGAAGAAGTTGAAGATGAAGTAGATGTAGAAGAAGAAGAAGAAGAAGATGAAGAAGATGAAGAAGATGAAGAAGAAGATGAAGAAGATGAAGAAGAAGATGAAGAAGAAGATGAAGAAGATGAAGAAAAAGAAGATGAAGAAGAAGAAGACAATATAAAAGAAGAAGATATAGAAGAAGATATAGAAGAAGAAGATATAGAAGAAGAAGATATAGAAGAAGAAGAAGAAGATATAGAAGATAAAGAAGAAGAAGAAGAAGTATATACAGTACTGAACAAATTTCTGGACACAACTTCTCTTTTCAACTTTTTTTTTTTAAAGGAACATCCCCACATAATCACTTGCTGTTGTTACTTGGAAAAAAAGAAGTTTCTTGCATCATTCACCCTCAAAACAAGTGTTGGAAGCTATTTAAGGCCATTTCGAATAGTCAGCTCGAATAATGAGCTCGAATACCGACTCGAATAGTTAGCTCGAATTCCGAGGTCGAATCGAATAGTAAAAATTATTCGACTCGAATATTCGACTGATCTCGAATAATTTACTATTCGAATTCGACCTAACTCGAATTTTGAAAAGGGGTATTTGAGCACCACTACAATCAGCTACTACTATCGCTACTATCGCAAAATCCCAATGCAAATGTTGGTTTGCCCATGAAACTATACCACAAGAATGCCCATCAAAAGTTCCCTGGCCTCTCTCTCCCCTTTGCCTTTCTATTGCCAGGATTCAGCACAAATGTTAAGCTCCTCCAGATTCCAACACAATGCATATGATGAGTTTTCAAAGGGCATGATAATTGGGGATGAGGTCTGGGAATCAGAACCGTTCAGAGTACCGATTTTTCACATCAGAAATGGGCTGTACCGAGTAAAATCCCGAAAATCGGAAATTTCAGTTTTGAGCACTGCGTTTCATTTTACTGATGCAAAAAATTGGCTTCGAAAACAAGAATATTCAGCAAACACGGCATTAACAGTGAAAATTGGATTGGGAAACATGGTGAAAATTTGCTTTGGAAACAAGAATTTTCAGCAAACACAGTGTTAACACAATAGCTAGGAAAGTGAAAATTGGTTTCTAAAACAAGAATTTTTGGCCAAGTAGTATTCCCTGGTTCCTGGAGGCCACACTAAAGTGGAAGAACGAGCGGTTCACATGAATGGGGGTCCAGGGGACCAGGGCATCCCCTGCCTTGGTCCCCAGGACCCCCGGTCCATATGGAAAATCACTTGTTCTGCCACTCTAACATGGCCTCTGAGGACCAGAAATTCCCACATGGCCATCTCGTTGGTGTCACTGTTTGTGAAAGTTCTTGTTTCAGAAGCCAATTTACACAGAGAAGTGATTTTTTTCAGCAACTGTATGTAAAAATTTTCACCATGACCATGTTTCCGAATCCAATTTTCACTGTTAACGCCGTGTTTGCTGAATATTCTTGTTTCTGAAGCCAATTTTTGCATCGGCAGAACTATTGACTGCATTGACTAAAATAGAAAATGCCTTCAGAATACGAAAATCAGAACACAAAATTTACTATTTGGCTGTAGAACACAAAATTTAGGCGAAATTGGAATTCGACTTTTCCATTTAACCCCAATGATAATGAGCCCTAATAAGGAGAACCCAAATAGCCCAACTAATGTGTCCATTCAGCACAGGGACTATTAGCTGGCAGCACTTTTTCCAAGTTGGAACTCTCAGTGCTGTTAATGAATAATGCGCATCTATCAACGGGCTTGCTGTATATTCCTGCGTATAAGACTACTTTTTAACCCTTTAAAGTTTTCTGAAAAGTTGGGGGTCGTCTTATACGCCCTGTGTCATTGATGCCGGGTGATACGCCCTATCCTGTTACTTCCTCTCAGATCTCCCTGCTGAGGGAGCGCAATCTATTCTTCCATACCGCTCTGATAAACAGGTAGACAAGGAGAGCTGACCAGTCTACTTAAGGAGAGTTGACCAATGCAACCAGTCAATTGACTATATACTGTTATATACTGGGTAACACATACAGTACAGCACCAGTATCTGTTCATACACAGCACCAGTATATGATTTTTTTAATTTTTATTTTAATTTTGTGTGCGTTGTAAGAGGGGTAGTCTTATACGGCGAGTATATCCCAAACTCTATATTTTAACTCGAAAAGTTGGGGGGTCGTCTTATATGCCCAGTCGTCTTATACGCCGGAATATACGGTAATTAACTTTATTTGTCAGAGAAATTATCTGCATGTTTCCAGTAAAAGTTCACGTTATAAAATGTGATCTGCTGAGATGAGGGGAAGCGATTGTTTCCTGCAGAACTTCAGTAATGTTATTTATTGTTATTTTTTCTTCTGAAAGCAAAAATGCAGATTGCTAAATTAATGTTAACTAGATCTGCCACGTAATAAAATAAGTCCTCGTTTTCTTGCGCAGTAAGAGATTATACAAGAGAGACACGTTAACCCTGAGAATTCCGCGAAGGGCTCATTCACCACCGCTGTCTCCCCCTCTGACAGTAAACCTCAGCTTAGGACTGATTCTATTTCCTTCACCTTATAAATGTTGATGTACTAATGCTTACTTGTATTTGAAATCACTGAAAGTGGACCTGAACTCTTGCACAGCACGCAATGAGAAGTCTTTATTCTGCATACAGTAGCTAAAACAATTCACTTCTCTGTGTTCTGTGTTTTGTTTAGGCAGATAAACCTGTCTAATAAGTTCTTATCAGCAACTGTGAATAGACTGCAGGAGAGCTCTGCCTGGCAGCTTGCTTTCCATATAATAAATAGTGAGGCCAGGCCCCGATTTACATCACAGGAGCCTATAGGCACAGATGTCCTGGTACCCTAGACTTCACCCTCCATGAACCTACAGACACCTGCTGAACCGCGCTGCAAGTGTGCACTGCTGGCTGGCCTAGTTGTCACGTTTCCCTTACTTCCCTTGCCCATCATAGGTAGCTACAGGTGTTTCTTAGCATTGGGTAGCCAGAGGTACCCTCAGTATTAAGTAGCTAGTGGTGCTGACTGAAGGGAGATCTCATCAGTGGAGAGCAAGTTGAGTAACCTCTCATTTCCACTCTCATCAGGACTGTATGGTGAAGGAGGGAGAGAGTCACTAGGTGAGGGGATTGAGCTGCCTTTTCATCATCAGGCGCCTGTAGGCATGTGCCTTCAATGCCTTACTGTAAATCCAGCCCTGACTGAAGCTTAACCCTTTCAGTGCCTTCTGCAGGAGTGAAACCAAGTAAAACTTCAGGGTTTTTTAGGTTTACCATAAATGTTAATAAAGATTCATTTTTTTATTAATTATTAATTATTTTTTGGGAAACAGGGTAGCTATGGGGTCTCAATCAGCAGCTGCCAGGCAGGTCCAAGCCTCATGTCAGCGAGAGAGGTCCTGGGAAAAACAGGCCATGTTTAGGGCTTCTTGGCACCCATGACACAATGAAACAGGCAGTGAGAACATTCTATATGATCATCATTAGATGGCTCACTTGGGGGTGATAAACATGAAGTAATTTGTAAAGTATATATTAATTTAAGATAGTGAAGCATATAGAAGTAGGTCAGAGTTAGTTTTGTTTCTCTAAAACACTCTGGTAAGCCTGACTCTCCCCTCGGCCTCCTGCGCCTTGCCTGTGGTCACACTTCTACATGCTAGCGCTGACCACCTTGCAAATAGCCAGAGCTAAATAGGAACACTCATTCGCGCCTCGGTACCTTCCTGTTTTTGTGGTTTAGTTGATCGTAAGTACATGTTTTAACCAAAAACAAGTTTGCAGTCAGTACACAACAACCCTCAGTGCTAATTCTTTCTGAAATAATCAACATTTTAAATTAACCAAAAAATCTATTAAAGATGCTTATTAGAGGTAGTACAGGTGGACGGTTGTGCTGTCTACTAAACAGTAACTTCACGGTTCTTCTGGGGGTCGTCCAACATTCAGAAGCTGTAGAATGCAACTGAAGTGCTTGTTCCAGCTCTGAGTGTGTCGGTGGTCCACACGTGGTGGGATCTCCATGCCGTGAGCGGATGTGGTATGCTGCATATGGCTGCTGCCTTCTCAGAAGGACACGCATAGGCATGGAGTTACAAAAAACAAATGCGGCTCTCAGCTATAAACAAATATACAACAGGTGCTACGCCTCCATATTAACGATAATGGTCTTTTTGTTTAAATGCAAGGCAACGTAGAGTGCAAAGTTTCTGCCTGCACTGTTCAGGAGTACTCATAGAAAATGCTTGTAAGTTGCTTCTTGCAGGTGATAAGCCCACCACCACACCCAACAGTGGGGGACTCACCAGATCTAAAGGGCTAGCTAAACAGTTGCCTTCCTACAAGAGATGAACAGTGAACGTTAAACCTGGTAAGAATTTGTTGTTATGGTCGGAAGAGACACCTGTAGCCTGTAGTGTAACTAGTGGGTAAGCAGGCCCTACAGCCATTGACGGCCCAGAGTAGAGGAAGGCCCATCAGGCTTCCACACCAACACCACCTCTGGTACCATCTTTGTAGAAGAATTGACTACTCAAGCTGCACAGATGTCACATGCCCCACAGGGACCTAGGATTCCACGTCAGCCATGTTGTTGGTGTCACTGTTTGCTGAAAATTCTACTTTCAGAAGCCAATTTACATTTTCCTAGTCATTGGGTTAAGCCACGTTTGCTGAAAATTCTTGTTTCCAAAGCCAATTTTTGCATCTGCATAATTATTGACTGCATTGACTAGAAAATGCCTTCGGAACATGAAAATCGAAACTCAAGTTCAGTTGTTTCAATCAACCCAAGTGACCATTAAAATGTACTCTTTAGTCTAATGAGGAAGGGGTGTAACGGGCCAGAAAGTTGCATTTTGTGTTAGTGTAACCAAAGCCCAGCATCAGTCCAGCACCCGAATCTCTCTCCGTGCCCTTGTTCCGTCACTTTCCCCCAAGTGAAGTTCATGATCATTCATGATCAAGTTCATGATCAAATATGTCTTCGGCCCTAGTCAGGAAGCCTGTCTTTGGAAGTACTTGCGTTCCCAAGTAATTCTGAAGATGAGCGGATCTATACTGTGCCCACCTCGGAAACGCGAGTACTTCCAAAGATTGGTTGTACATTTATTTTACCATGGGACAGCGGGGGTACGAGGGCACGGAGAGCAGACATGGAAGGAACTATGGGATCCACAGCCTTGTCTTTTCTTAGGTGAGTATCTAACTTTTGTTTCCATGCTACTTCACATTTACTTTAAGGGTCCCTTTACACTTACAGTAGTGAGTTGTATCGCAGGACTCTTCCTCGTCGCAGCTCGTCACAGTGACCATTAAAATCAACGGAAGTGCACCAAGTAATGCACAAGCTGCAGCGGTTTACCATGTGACTTCCGTGGTAATCCTGGAAGTGCACCAGAAGTCACATGCTGATTTTTTTTCTATTCAGTTTCACCGTGGCTATAATGCGCGGTGCAACTTTTTGCTGCGGTACGACTGTTTCAAGTGTTACAGGACCCTCAATCATTGAGAAAATGGCCATTGATAGGGGGTGGCTGAATGGTGCAAATGACGCACAAATGGCTGAAACACAGATTATAAAGCCAGCCAGGTACACACACATCTGATGTTGATTGGACAATTTCACCACCTCCATGTAGTATGGGGCCCAACAGATTTTAAATACTAAGAGCAGATTGTGTAGGTAAGCGCTCATGCTACATGGAGGCGGTAAAATTGGGAATGAAGATTGGATGTACCATATATACTCGAGTAGACATCGACCTCGTGTATAAGTCAACTCCAATATTCAAACCTCTTAAGCTGGATTTTTGTTGACTCAAGTATAAGTCTACCCAGCACAGTTAATGGCTGCACTTGGGGCTCAGGAGGGGTTAGTGACTGTACTGCATAAAGTATTGCAGCCATTAACTCCTCCTGTCCCTTACGTGCAGCAAATGCCTCCTCCAGGCCCCTAAGTGCAGCAATTATTCACCCCCTTTTATGCAGCCCAGTATTCAACCCCCCCTCCCCCCCCCCCCCCCACCATCTCCTTATTAATTGTTGTGGCCAGGACTTTCACACCTGTGTTTTCTCCTCCTCAAAGTATTACTTACCCCTAGGTACATTGCTACAAATGGGAATGTCCCTATTAGTACACACATTACTCAGTGTGCTCAGTGCTGCCCGTGACTCGTGTATAAGACGACCCCTATACTTTTATCAAGTGAATCAGACCTGAATTTCTAGACTTATACTCGAGAAAATGTATGCACCTTTACATATCCCAGTTTTATTCCAGCACTCTACATATGAACACTCCTCCGAGACCATGTGGAGAACTAGCAGTGCGGCGATGGAACCAGCGGAGACAACAGAATGGTGGTGGCTAGTGGCTACGGTGGAGAGTGAGTAAAGTACACAGAATCAGATTTCAAGATAAACAGACATATCATTTAGACTAGTGATAATTCCTAAGTACAGCAGAGTCTCCACTTTCCGGCACCGGAGTGGACCGCCTGATGCAGCATACATGTGCTTGCCGGTAGCATGAGCAACTGCCTAAAAAAGCACAAATTCCCCCCCCCCCCCCCTCCCGTGCAGCATAAAATACTCGCTGAGCCTAGGGGCTTGATCTTCATCCTGTTTAATGGCTTTCCAGGGTCCTCTGTGTACGGCCCTCAGCATGTCGCCTGACCTGCATCGTGTCACATGACATGCTGGGGGCCGTGCATGAACTGTGGAAATCTGCCAGGAGTTACAGGAGGGATTGTAGATGCCAACTGGAGGCTCAGTAAGAATTTTATGCCCTACAAAGCTCCAGCCCCCCCCCCCCTCCCCAAATCACAGGCATGCCGGTTAGTTTAAACTTGCAGTTCATGGGTGTAGCAATCATCCCTGTGACCATTGCCATCGTAGGGGGGCCCATAGGCTTTAGGGGCCCCTCCCCCACCATCTACCCAACCACAAGTGCTGCCAATTAGCAAAAGAAGTTCACTTACTAAAACTGTGTGCGGAAGCATGTGTAATTTTTTTCCTGCTTTTAGATGTTGCTTCACAGCAGAACATGCTCTGCTGTCATTTTCCGGCTCCCGATCACATGACCCTAATGGTGTTCGGGGACCAAGGGGGCCCATGATATTTTTGCAGGGGGGGCCCTATTAAAGAGACTCTGTAACAAAATGTTCAGCCTTATTTCTTCTATCCTATAAGTTCTTATACCTGTTCTAATGTGGTCTGGCTCACTGCAGCCTTTTCTAGTTGCACTGTCTCTGTAATATATCCAATCTTCTTTTCTTTGTCAAGCTTTGTCGACCCAGAGAGGAATGCACTGCCTCTGTTGTAATGAATACAAGTTATGCACGCCCCCTGAAGGCTCTGTGTGCTTATTAGTGATTGTTTGTGTGTGTGTGTGTGTGTGTATGTATATATCTATATATTTACACATAAATCACTTCCTGGTTAGCGGCCATGTTTTTTGTTTGTAAACATTGCCTAAAACTGGCAATTAAAAGCCAGGCTCGTGGCGGGGAGCAGCGGAAACGGCAAAGAGGGACCCAGGAGATCACAGTGACTCGATTGGTATGTTTTTTATTGTACAAATCGGACAGTACAGATGATGATCCTCTTTAAGTCTAGTTACGCCCCTGTTGCAGTTGGCTGAGTACTGGATAGCAGGGACTTTGCTGTACTTGTGCTTGCTTGTTCAGGGCCGGATTACCGACCAGGCAACAAAAGCAGTCGCTTGGGGCCCCATTCAGAGTCAAAGGGGCCCCATCAGCACATAAACCAGCCCTTGCCATCCTGTCAGCGGTGGCTGGATGGTATAATGGTTAAAGGGACTCTGAGCAGTGCAGTAACTATGGAAAGATTCTTATCATTTTAAAGCTCTCTTTCTCCTCTTTCCAATGATATATAAACAGCTGCTCTATGCCTTTTAGTTTTCGATATTTTCGCGATCGAAATTGCGGCCACAGGACGACTTTTCTCCAAAGTCAGCGGTGGCTGGATGGTATAATGGTTAAAGGGACTCTGAGCAGTGCAGTAACTATGGAAAGATGCATATCATTTTAAAGCTCTTTTTCTCCTCTTTCCAATGATATATAAACGGCTGCTCTATGCCTTTTAGTTTTTGATATTTTCGCGATCCAAATCACGGCCACAGGACGACTTTTCTCCAAAGTTGGCAGCTCGATTCAGCACAATGCAATGAAATATAAGGAACCCAGGGGGATATAATTACAAACATCATGCTGGTAGGTGTGAGGATGTAATGAATTAGTTGTGGGTATGCTTAAAGGCATATCCACAGGCACTGCTTGGAGTCCCTTTAAGGGCTCTGCCGCTGACACAGGAGACCAGGGTTCGAATCTCAGCTCTGCCTGTTCAGTAAGCCAGCACCTATTCAGTAGGAGACTGTAGGCAAGTCTCTCTAACACTGCTACTGCCTATAGGGCGCGTCCTAGTGGCTGCAGCTCTGGCGCTTTGAGTCCACCAGGAGAAAAGCGCGATATAAATGTTATTTGTCTTGTCTTGTCAAATGATGCCGTGCGCTGCTGATTGTCTTCAGAGCCAGGCTCTCCTCCTAGGTCCCCCTCCTGCTACTGTGCGCTCTGCCGCTGCCCACTCTACCCTTCCCACAGAGAACCACAGCTGCAGCAAGAATGATAGCAGCAGATGGCAAACGCTCACTCACCTATCCATGATCCAAGCGATAGAGATCCCGTCATCTGAAACCCATCTGTCTCTTCTACAGTGCAGCCGCTCGCTCTGAACTTCCTGATTCTCAGATCAGACAGGAAGTAGAAAGTAGTAATAGTAGTAGTAACAGAGCGGCAGCACTCTAGAGGAGACAGATGGGCTCCGGATGACGGGACCTCTATTGCTTGGATCGCAATAGGTGAATGTGATTCATCTGGTGCTGTCATTCTCCCCCACTGCGGCTGCCTTCTCTGCTGGACTATCGTATTCACTGGGATGGAGGCTGCATGGTGGCTGTCTAGTTTGGGAGGAAATTGGTTGTTCGGTGGTGGGAGTGGTTATGTAATTCTGTCTGGGGAACGGCTTCCGGTTTGGCGGTGTCCAGAGCTTTCTGCTATTGCCAGGCTGGAGATGCAGGGGGAAAGTGCTGCTGCTGTGATATCTGGCGCCCTCTTCACAGGGGTGCCCCAGCCCCTGAGTGCAAATGTCCCAGCCATTCATCTCTCACTCTGCATTTTGCCGCTGCTATTCCCTGCATTGTGCACCCACAGAGGAAAGCGTGCTGTTGCCCATAGCAACCAGTAGCTCGGCTGCCCGGTGTGTGCGGCATGTTGCTGTGCAGCTGCATCTTCTGATTCTATTACGACATGATGGGGGGGCCCAAATCAGTTACTTTGCTTAGGGCCCCATTCAGCCTTAATCCGGCTCTGTGCTTGTTGTTTGGTGCATTTATCTGCTAGGTGCTTACAGATGTGTTCCAAGAGGTGATGTTTTTGGTGTAGATTCGCACTGACCCATACACAGCTTCTCGCTTCTAGATGTGCATAACTATGTTACTTCCTCCCTCGGGTTTCAAAACAGCATTTTCACTCTATTTCACACCTTTAATATTTGACATATATATATATATATATATATATATATATATATATATATATATATATATATATATATATATATATATTTGACATATATATATATCTATATATATAATAGACTAAGTGCCTCAACCTTCAAACAAGAAGAAGAAGTACTTTGCATGAGAAAATGTATGCGTGATCAAACACCAAGTTTAAGGCCTCTTTTCCACGGACTGTTGAGCTGTGTGCTCAGCAAGCAGTTACCAGGCAGCAGTGAGCAGTTACCAGGCAGCAACAAGCAGTTACCAGGCAGCAGCAAGCAGTTATCAGTCAGCAGTGAGCAGATACCAGGCAGCAACAAGCAGTTACCAGGCAGCAGCAAGCAGTTACCAGGCAGCAGTGAGCAGATACCAGGCAGCAACAAGCAGTTACCAGGCAGCAGCAAGCAGTTACCAGGCAGCAGCAAGCAGTTACCAGGCAGCAGTGAGCAGATACCAGGCAGCAGCAAGCAGTTACCAGGCAGCAGCAAGCAGTTACCAGGCAGCAGCAAGCAGTTACCAGGCAGCAGCAAGCAGTTACCAGGCAGCAGCAAGCAGTTACCAGGTAGCAGCAAGCAGTTACCAGGCAGCAGCGAGCAGTTACCAGGCAGCAGCGAGCAGTTACCAGGCAGCAGCGAGCAGTTACCAGGCAGCAGCGAGCAGTTACCAGGCAGCAGTGAGCAGTTGTGAGAGTTTGAGAGCCATTTCACTGCCTATTCACAGTCCATGGAAAAGAGGCCTTACCCTAGCAAGTCTGACATTGCAAATCTGGCCTAATTGGATATTCATGAGGCAATGCTCATGCAAATGCATGCACAAACCAATACCACAAAGCAGTCACCCTGCTACATGCTACATTAGCACAATCCGGCTTAGTGCACACCAGAGCGGTTCAGCAGCGTTTTGCGATCCACTTGCGGCTGCAGATACGCTTGGGTAATGTATTTCAATGGGCTGGTGCACACCAGAGCGGGAGGCGTTTTGCTGAAACGCATACTCCCGAGGTGAGGCATTTTTTGGATTGCGGAGGCGTTTCTGCCTCCAATGTAAAGTATAGGAAAAACGCAAACCGCTCTGAAAAACGGCAGTTCAGAGCGGTTTTGCAGGCGTTTTTGTTACAGAAGCTGTTCAGTAACAGCTTTACTGTAACAATATATGAAATCTACTACACCAAAAACGCTTTACAAAACCGCAAAATGCTAGGTGAAATGCTACAGAAAAATAAGAAAAAGCGTTTCAAAATCTGCTAGCATTTTGCGGATCTGCTAGCAGTTTTTGGTGTGCTCCAGGCCTCCAGGAGCGCCACGGGGAGGATTCCCAATGCCCCCTTTTTATACAACTGGGGGGACCGCAGGGTCCCAGGCTCTCTCACTGCCTGGAAACCACAGCGGCACCCCGGAGGGGGAGGCTGGGTGGCGTGGACAACCCCCCCCCAAGTGTGGCCAGCGCTGGGGAGAGCCGTCTGCACCCACCTCCCAATATTATAAACAGGCACTTACCTTAACGTCCATTGCGTTCTGCTACATGCGCATTAATTTGGGGGCACCACATGAGAAAGGAGAGAAGCATGGGTCACCCCGAGCTTTAGAGCTCAGGGCTGGCTCACATACAGCACTCCAGAGGGGGGGGGGGGGGGGGGGGACAGGCGCACTCACTCCAGGGTTCACACCACCGGAGCAAGCCATCCACCACCTGCCTCCAAAGGATACAAACTGCACAAAATGCTTTCCATGAGAAAATTAATGCGCATGTAGCAGAACCCAATGGACGTTAAGGTAAGTGGCTGTTTTTAATATTAGGAGGTGGGTGCGGACGGCTCTCCCCAGGGCTGGCCACACTTGGGGGGGGGGGGGGCAGCTGCGCCACCCAGCCTCCCACTCCGGGGTGCCGCTGTGGTTCCCAGGCAGCGAGAGAGCACTTTGCAGTATTGGTTTTTTGACTCTGCATAGTTTGGCATGCGAAAGCAAATGCATATTTGCATGAGCATTGCCTCATGAATAGCCAATTAGGCCGGATTTGCAAAGCCAGACTTGCTAGGGTTAAACCTGGTGTTTGAGCATGCATACATTTTCTCATGGAAAGCCTACTTCTTCTTGCTTCAAGGTTGAGGCGCGTACTCTATTAGATAGATAGATGCGGCGTATGCTACGACGCGGGTTTGCTAGTATATATATATATTTGACATATATATATATATATATATATATATATATATATATATATATATATATATATATATATATATATATATTTGACATATATATATATATATATATATATATATATATTTGACATATATATATATATATATATATATATATATATATTTGACATATATATATATATATATATATATATATATATATATATATTTGACATATATATATATATATATATATTTGACATATATATATATATATATATATATATATATATATATATATATATATATATATATATATATATTTGACATATATATATATATATTAGACATATAAATAAATATATATATATATATATATATATAACATATATATATATTTGACATATATATATATATATATATATATTTGACATTTATATATATATATATATATATATATATATATATATATATATATATATATATATATTATATATATATATATATATATATATATATATATATATATATATATATATATATATATATATATATATATATATATATATATATATATACATATACATATATATATATATATATATATATATATATATATATATATATTTGACATATATATATATATATATATATATATATATATATATATATATATATATATATATATATATATATATATATATATATATATAAATGTATGTGAGTTCTAGATCAGAGTGGCCCACACTGTTTCAGCTTGCAAGCTACTTTGAAAATTACAAACTGAAAATGATCTACCAGGTAGAATCTACATATGGATGCATCTACAACTGCAGCACATGCACAGCGGCGGTCCACCAGTTATTACCACAAGCCACACCTGCAGCACATGCACAGCGGCAGCCCATCAGTGATTACCACAAGCCACACCTGCAGCACATGCACAGCGGCAGCCCATCAGTGATAGCCACACCTGCAGCACATGCACAGCGGCAGTCCATCAGTGATTACCACAACTGCAGCACATGTACAGCAGCAGCCCATCAGTGATTACCACAAGCCACACCTGCAGCACATGCACAGCGGCAGTCCATCAGTGACTACCACAAGCCACAACTGCAGCACATGCACAGCGGCAGTCCATCAGTGCAGGGCCGGTTTAAGCAACAATGGGGCCCCAGGGCAAAATAAACCTGGGCCCCCCCCAACAGATACCCCGGAACAAAAATCGGCATTAAGGGACCTTTTTTGCAGCTGGTATAGCTCAGGGTGTGAAGCCCCAATCGGTCGGAGCTCCACATTCTAGATACCCCAGCCTGCATGGGGGACAAGGGGTTAAAAAGTTTCAGGAGGGGGGACCCCACATAATTTTTTTTTTTTAAATTCCCACACTCTAAACATAAAAAAAAAAAATTGGGAAAATAGGAAAAAATGCCAGGGATCTTCATGCAGCCATATTGCGGCTGTATAGCGATCCCCGGCCAAAGCGCTGCAGCTGCGTATGGACCCCCTGGAAACCCCGTCAGGAAATGTATTGCTCTTTCTTTTGATGCCTGTAAAATTACACTACCATTAGGTTTGCTACTAAAAGTGACATTTACCGCATTTAAGGCTGCTTACACACTAAGACGTTACAGGCGCACGTTAGTGCAGCCTGTAACGCTCCCCCAACGCACAGCAATGTAACACAAGTGGGCTGTTCACACAGCCCACGTTGTGTTACATGTAACGCTGCACGTTCTGCCGAAAGTGCAGCATGCTACGGCGTTAGAGCGGCTTAAAGGGACACTTAAGTCAAACCAAAAAAATGAGTTTTACTCACCTAGGGCTTCCAATAGCCCCCTGCAGCTGGCCGGTGCCCTCGCCGTCTCCCTCCGATCCTCCTGGCCCCGCCGGCAGCCACTTCCTGTTTCGGTGACTGGAGCTGACAGGCTGGGGACACTAGTGATTCTTCGCGTTCCCAGACACATTAGCACCCTCTATGCTGCTATGTGGTATATGATATATGCTATAGCAGTATAGATGGCGCTATTGTGGCCAGGAACGCGAAGAATCACTCGCGTCCCCAGCCTGTCAGCTCCTGTAACCGAAACAGGAAGTGGCTGCCGGCGGGGCCAGGAGGATCGGAGGGAGACGGCGAGGGCACCGGACAGCTGCGGGGGGCTATTGGAAGCCCCAGATGAATAAAACTCATTTTTTTGGTTTGACTTAAGTGTCCCTTTAAGCCGCGTTAGACTGCTTGCACATGCTTAGTCATGTTGGGGAGGAGCGGAGAGCGGACAGGCACATGGCTAATTAATATTCACTGCACGTTGTGACGTGCAGTGTTTACTTCCTGGTGCGGCCGCTCTGTGCGGCGATTGGCCGGCGGAACCACGTGATGCCGCATGCGTCCAAGAGTACGCATCATGGCATCACGGACGCCAGAGTGAGCTGCACAACGCGGCTCACTCTGACGTCTACATCGAAGAGCACCAGGCCTTGCGTTATGTGCACGTTATGCGACCTTAACGTAGCACCTAACGCAATGTCTTGGTGTGCAAGTAGCCTTAAAGTATACTTTTTTCCTTCGAAACTTTAAAATCGATTTTCTCAAAAACTATAAGGTCTTTTTGAAAAATTGTTTTTTCCTCTTATTCCCAATGATCTCCTTAACATATCCTACAAATTTAGGGTTTCTAGCATTTAAGGTGGATTTGCTATTAACCATTAAAGTCGGCAGGTTTTAAAATGTGTATATTTTTTCCTTTGAAACTTTAAAGTCGATTTTCTCAAAAACTATCTGGCCGATTTGAAATTTTTTTTTCCTCTTGTAGCCACTGGGGGCCCCTACAAGCTCTGGGGCCCTGGGGCAGCTGCTTCCTTTGCCTCTATGGTAGCGCCGGCCCTGCATCAGTGATTACCACAAGCCACAACTGCAGCACATGCACAGCAGCAGTCCATCAGTGATTACCACAAGCCACACCTGCAGCACATGCACAGCGGCAGTCCATCAGTGATTACCACA
This sequence comes from Hyperolius riggenbachi, assembly GCF_040937935.1. Taxonomy (NCBI): domain Eukaryota; kingdom Metazoa; phylum Chordata; class Amphibia; order Anura; family Hyperoliidae; genus Hyperolius; species Hyperolius riggenbachi. Next base: position 12,094,626 of record NC_090654.1, read on the forward strand.
AGCCACAACTGCAGCACATGCACAGCGCCAGTCCATCAGTGATTACCACAAGCCACAACTGCAACACATGCACAGCGCCAGTCCATCAGTGATTACCACAAGCCACACTTGCAGCATATGCACAACGGCAGTCCATCAGTGATTACCACAAGCCACACCTGCGCACATGCACAGCAGCAGTTCATCAGTGATTACCACAAGCCACAACTGCAGCACATGCACAGCAGCAGTCCATCAGTGATTACCACAAGCCACACCTGCAGCACATGCACAGCAGCAGCCCATCAGTGATTACCACAAGCCACACCTGCACCACATGCACAGCCACAGCCCAACAGTGATTACCACAAGCCACAACTGCAGCACATGCACAGCGGCAGTCCATCAGTGATTACCACAAGCCACAACTGCAGCACATGTACAGCAGCAGCCCATCAGTTATTACCACAAGCCACAACTGCAGCACATGCACAGCGGCAGCCCATCAGTGATTACCACAAGCCACAACTGCAGCACATGCACAGCAGCAGTCCATCAGTGATTACCACAAGCCACAACTGCAGCACATGCACAGCGGCAGCCCATCAGTGATTACTATAAAGCCACAACTGCAGCACATGCACAGCAGCAGCCCATCAGTGATTACCACAAGCCACAACTGCAGCACATGCACAGTGGCAGCCCATCAGTGATTACCACAAGCCACAACTGCAACACATGCACAGCGGCAGCCCATCAGTGATTACCACAAGCCACAACTGCAACACATGCACAGCGGCAGCCCATCAGTGATTACCACAAGCCACAACTGCAGCACATGCACAGCCACAGCCCAACAGTGATTACCACAAGCCACAACTGCAACACATGCACAGCGGCAGCCCATCAGTGATTACCACAAGCCACACCTGCACCACATGCACAGCCACAGCCCAACAGTGATTACCACAAGCCACAACTGCAACACATGCACAGCGGCAGCCCATCAGTGATTACCACAAGCCACAACTGCAACACATGCACAGCGGCAGCCCATCAGTGATTACCACAAGCCACAACTGCAGCACATGCACAGCAGCAGCCCATCAGTGATTACCACAAGCCACAACTGCAGCACATGCACAGTGGCAGCCCATCAGTGATTACCACAAGCCACAACTGCAACACATGCACAGCGGCAGCCCATCAGTGATTACCACAAGCCACACCTGCAGCACATGCACAGCAGCAGCCCATCAGTGATTACCACAAGCCACAACTGCAGCACATGCACAGCGGCAGTCCATCAGTGATTACCACAAGCCACACCTGCAGCACATGCACAGCGGCAGTCCATCAGTGATTACCACAAGCCACAACTGCAGCACATGCACAGCGGCAGTCCATCAGTGATTACCACAAGCCACAACTGCAACACATGCACAGCGGCAGTCCATCAGTGATTACCACAAGCCACAACTGCAGCACATGCACAGCGGCAGCCCATCAGTGATTACCACAAGCCACACCTGCAGCACATGCACAGCGGTAGCCCATCAGTGATTACCACAAGCCACAACTGCAGCACATGCACAGCGGTAGCCCATCAGTGATTACCACAAGCCACAACTGCAGCACATGCACAGCAGCAGCCCATCAGTGATTACCACAAGCCACAACTGCAGCACATGCACAGCAGCAGTCCATCAGTGATTACCACAAGCCATAACTGCAGCACATGCACAGTCCATTCGTGATATAAGTCACTACCACGTGGCTAATGAAAGCATAGGCCATTGCTTAGGTATGCTACACTGCCACTAGCATGCTCAGCTTTGCAATTAGGTCACACTTCTTTATTAACACACTGAGGGGGATATAACTCGCGCTGATGAGTGTGGCTGCGCAGCTCTAGCTCTAGGAGACAGCCTGTAGCGTGGATCGGGGGAAGGCCCTACAGCTGGGCAGCCGCACTCGCGTCTATGCGGACTGCGCAGCCGCGGCAAGCTCCGGTGGCCATTTTAGTGGAGGCAGGAGAGCCCGACCCGGGTTGAGGGGTTGGGAGGTGGCCCGAGGGGACATTGAGCAGCGGGGACCCGGCGGAAGGGCACGGAGGGCGTGGATGGCGTCCTCCGTGCATTCAAATTTCATGCAGGTATTTATCATTTTTTTTAGTATTTCGCCTCGTGAGTCCTTTAATCAGTGCACTTTTTCTCCTATTTTTCCTCGTAGGTGATTTTCACACCTTATCATCAATGAAATAACCAGCAAGTAAAAACAATGCTTTATTTTGACAATACCTTTTCACCTACGTTTTTGGTACTGCACTAGTTACACAAAATGACATTCAAGGAATTCACCTTTGTGTTTTCGTTACCTGACTCAATAGTGAAGATGGCCATTTCCGCAGCTTTAAAAATTGGGCACAGATGACAATAATAGCAAAAATATATTAGCATTAAAAAACACATCTTCACTGAAGACTGAAGTGTACGGGTGTGAGAAAACCCACTTTCAAGCAAATTATATTTTCGTAAGATTTTGAGTCATTGGTAAGCTTTGCATTATAATTACCACTAGCCGACCCGCGTCGTAGAATACGCCGCATCTTCTATCTATCTAATAGAGTACGTGCCTTAACCTTGAAGCAAGAAGAATAAAGGTGGGTACACACATCAGATAAAAGTCTTTGGAAAATCAAAGATCACAGACCAATGTTACCCCCTTCCATGTAGTATGAGAGCCATACCTACACAGTCTATTCTATGGAGCTGAACTCCCCATCAGACAGAAATCTTTGCAAGATGCTGCACACAAAGATGCTGTACACATGCAACAGATCAGTATCTGCAAAAGATCAGTACCTACAAAATACATTCATAGTCTATATCTGCAGATCTCATACACACCTTGTTTAACGGACAATCATCTGCAGATCAGATCAACCAGGATGGATCTTTGGATCTGCAGATGATTGTGTGATTTGCAGATGAATGTCCGTCAAAAAGGTGTGTATTATGCTGGGCATACATGGTACGTTTTCTACCGTGTAAATCGAGCCGCTGGCTCGATTCCCGCTCGTCCCCGCGGGCGCCCGGATCAATTCCCGCTCGTCCCCGCGAGCGCTTTCTTATTTTCCACTCGTTTCTTCTTTTGTCCTGCCCGCCGGTATTGAGCACAGAATCGATCCGGCGGGGTATTGGGCATGTCGGAAATTATCAATCGAGCCATCAGCGGCTCGATTACATGGTAGAAAACATACCGTGTATGCCCAGCATGAGATCTGCAGATATCATAGACTATGAATGCATTTTGCAGAAACTGATTTTTTGCAGGAACAGATCTTTTGCAGATACTGATCTGTTGCATGTGTACAGCATCTGTGTGTGCAGCATCTTGCAAAGATTTCTGTCTGATGGGGAGTTCAGCTCAATAGAATAGACTGTGTAGGTATGGCTCTCATACTACATGGAAGGGGGTAACATTGGTCTGTGATCTTTCATTTTCCAAAGACTTTTATCTGATGTGTGTACCCACCTTTAGGCTTTCCATTAGAAAATGTATGCGTGCTCAAACACCAAGTTTAACCCTAGCAAGTCTGGCTTTCCAAATCTGGCCTAATTGGCTATTCATGAGGCAATGCTCATGCAAATATGCATTTGCTTTCGCATGCCAAACTATGCAGGGTCAAAAAAACCAATACTGCAAAGCGGTCGCCCTGCGGGAATAAGTTCATGCTACATTAGCACTATCCAGGAGCGCCACGGGGAGGATTCCCAATGCCCCCCTTTTTATACAACCGGGGGGACCGCAGGGTCCCAGGCTCTCTCACTGCCTAGGAACCACAGCGGCACCCCGGAGGGGGAGGCTGGGTGGCGCAGCCGCCCCCCCCCAAGTGTGGCCAGCGCCAGGGAGAGCCGTCCGCACCCACCTCCCAATATTAAAAACAGGCACTTACCTTAACGTCCATTGCGTTCTGCTACATGCGCATTAATTTTCTCATGGAAAGCATTTTTTGCAGTTTGTATCCTTTGGAGGCAGGTGGTGGATGGCTTGCTCCGGCGGTGTGAGCCCTGGAGTTAGTTGTCTGTGCTTGTCCTACACCCCCCCCCCCCCCCCCCCCCGGAGTGTTGTATGTGAGCCAGCCCTGAGGTCTAAAGCTCGGGGTGACCCATGCTTCACTCCTTTCTCATGTGGTGCCCCCAAGTAAATGCGCATGTAGCAGAACGCAATGGATGTTAAGGTAAGTGCCTGTTTCTAATATTGGGAGGTGGGTGCAGACGGCTCTCCCGGCGCTGGCCACGCTTGGGGGGGGGGGGGGTCGCCTGCACCACCTAGCCTCCCCCTCCGGGGTGCCGGTGTGGTTCCCAGGCAGTGAGAGAGCCTGGGACCCGCGGTCCCCCCGGTTGTATAAAAAGGGGGGCATTGGGAATCCTCCCTGTGGTGCTCCTGGATAGTGCTAATGTAGCATGTAGCAGTTTCGCATCGAAAATCCCATTTTCATTTTTGACAATTTTCACGAAAATCTTCAGAAATATTTGCGTTTTCGACCAGCATCGAAAATTCATTGTATGCGGATGCTTATGCCCTTATGCGGAAAAATGTCCACAATAATCCGCATGGAAATTCAGTCTATGCGGACGTTTATACGGAAAAATGTCCGCAATAATGCGCAAGAAACTTCTCTGAATGCGGACGCTAATGCCCTCATGCGGAAAATGTCAGCAATAATACGCAAGTAACGTGAAAATGACTGGCATTAGGCGAAAATTAACGCGAAAAAATTAGATGGAAAATTTGGCAAAAAATTGTCCGAACAAATTTTTGCATTTTCGCTCATCACTGGCATGTAGCAGGGCGACCGCTTTGCGGTATTGGTTTTTTGACCCTGCATAGTTTGGCACGCAAAAGTAAATTTGCATGAGCATTGCCTCATGAATAGCCAATTAAGCCAGATTTGCAAAGCCAGACTTGCTAGGGTAGGCCTCTTTTCCATGGACAGTTGATAGGCAGTAAAATGCCTCTCAAACTCTTACAACTGCTCACTACTGCCCGGTAACAGCTTGGTGCTGCCCGGTAACTGCTTGCTGCTGCCGGTAACTGCTTGCTGCTGCCCGGTAACAGCTTGCTGCTGCCTGGTAACAGCTTGCTGCTGCCCGGTAACTGCTTGCTGCTGCCCGGTAACTGCTTGCTGCTGCCTGGTAACTGCTTGCTGAGCACACAGCTCAACAGTCCCTGGAAAAGAGGCCTTAACTTGATGTTTGAGCACGCATACATTTTCTGATGCAAAGTACTTCTTCTTCTTGCTCGAAGGTTGAGGCACTTAGTCTATTATATATATAGATTATGTTACCCTTACGTGCAAAATTAAATTCTTATTTTAAATTTCTCATTATTATCTTGCTTTAGGCATTAGCAGTACTCCTTTATCAAGGTGTCCCAGCCCCCCCCCCCAGCATGGAAAGTGCTGAGCTTTGTACCATGCTGCACACTCCAGCCAGAAGTGTAACATCACAAGCAGTCAGGAGTGGTGTATATACTGTATATCTCCCTGACTGCTAGTTATATTACAGCAATATTCCAGCACATCTAGCTGCCTGGTACCTCCTCTGATCAGCTTTCCTCCTCAGCTTCTGTGCAAATTGTGAGGAGAACACAGTGAAGTATTTGTGAGCTGCGGAGTGAAGGGTGATTTTGAAGCAGACAGAGAGAACTGGGGTAATAAATACAGTGCCCCCTAGCACTAGTGGTAATGTGAAACACATTAAAAAAACACCTTTTTTATCAATAGTTGTCCTTTAAATAGTAAACAAATCAGAATCAAATGTAATAAACAGAAACAAAATAAACATGAGAAGAATAATGCAAAATTGTGTTTGGGCTTCGAGGCACTTGAATAATTTAATAAATTGATATAAATGTTCTGCTTAATTTCCCAGTTTTAGAATCTCCTTCAGGAGGACAGTCCTTAAAGAAGAATGTCGTAAATTATTAAAGATCCCCACTTCCGAGGTCATTTTTTTGGTTGCAGAATCACTCCCTATATCTATATAATGCTGTATATTGGTACGTAAGTTTTTTTTTTATTTTGTAAGCTTGTAAGTTGGTTTTCATACCTCCCAACTTTTTGAGATGAGAAAAAGGGATACTTAAGCCACGCCCCTGCCACACGCCCCTGCAGCCTACAGAGCTGTAGGCCTGGGTTCTATTCCCGGCCAATGTGAGTAGTGTTGGGCGAACAGTGTTCGCCACTGTTCGGGTTCTGCAGAACATCACCCTGTTCGGGTGATGTTCGAGTTCGGCCGAACACCTGACGGTGCTCGGCCAAACCGTTCGGCCATATGGCCGAACTAAGAGCGCATGGCCGAACGTTCCCCGAACGTTCGGCTAGCGCTGTGATTGGCCGAACGGGTCACGTGGTTCGGACCCGAACGCGCTCTGATTGGCCGAACTGTCACGTGGTTCGGGTAAATAAATACCCGAACCACGTCATATCTCCGCCATTTGTCTGTGGGTTTAGCTTTGGGTAGGCAGGCAGGGTAGTTCGCGCTCCAGCCACGCTAGCCAGGGTCCCCCCCAGTCATTGTGTGTCACTGCTGGGAACAGTAGTACACCGCTCGTTCAGCCACACTATATAGCATTCTGTGTACTGTTCTGTGTCTGCTGGGAACAGTGGTACACCGCTCGTTCAGCCACACTATATAGCATTCTGTGTACTGTTCTGTGTCTGCTGGGAACAGTGGTACACCGCTCGTTCAGCCACACTATATAGCATTCTGTGTACTGTTCTGTGTCTGCTGGGAACAGTAGTACACCGCTCGTTCAGCCACACTATATAGCATTCTGTGTACTGTTCTGTGTCTGCTGGGAACAGTAGTACACCGCTCGTTCAGCCACACTATATAGCATTCTGTGTACTGTTCTGTGTCTGCTGGGAACAGTAGTACACCGCTCGTTCAGCCACACTATATAGCATTCTGTGTACTGTTCTGTGTCTGCTGGGAATAGTGGTACACCGCTCGTTCAGCCACACTATATAGCATTCTGTGTACTGTTCTGTGTCTGCTGGGAACAGTAGTACACCGCTCGTTCAGCCACACTATATAGCATTCTGTGTACTGTTCTGTGTCTGCTGGGAACAGTAGTACACCGCTCGTTCAGCCACACTATATAGCATTCTGTGTACTGTTCTGTGTCTGCTGGGAACAGTAGTACACCGCTCGTTCAGCCACACTATATAGCATTCTGTGTACTGTTCTGTGTCTGCTGGGAACAGTAGTACACCGCTCGTTCAGCCACACTATATAGCATTCTGTGTACTGTTCTGTGTCTGCTGGGAATAGTGGTACACCGCTCGTTCAGCCACACTATATAGCATTCTGTGTACTGTTCTGTGTCTGCTGGGAACAGTAGTACACCGCTCGTTCAGCCACACTATATAGCATTCTGTGTACTGTTCTGTGTCTGCTGGGAACAGTAGTACACCGCTCGTTCAGCCACACTATATAGCATTCTGTGTACTGTTCTGTGTCTGCTGGGAATAGTGGTACACCGCTCGTTCAGCCACACTATATAGCATTCTGTGTACTGTTCTGTGTCTGCTGGGAACAGTGGTACACCGCTCGTTCAGCCACACTATATAGCATTCTGTGTACTGTTCTGTGTCTGCTGGGAACAGTGGTACACCGCTCGTTCAGCCACACTATATAGCATTCTGTGTACTGTTCTGTGTCTGCTGGGAACAGTGGTACACCGCTCGTTCAGCCACACTATATAGCATTCTGTGTACTGTTCTGTGTCTGCTGGGAACAGTAGTACACCGCTCGTTCAGCCACACTATATAGCATTCTGTGTACTGTTCTGTGTCTGCTGGGAACAGTAGTACACCGCTCGTTCAGCCACACTATATAGCATTCTGTGTACTGTTCTGTGTCTGCTGGGAACAGTAGTACACCGCTCGTTCAGCCACACTATATAGCATTCTGTGTACTGTTCTGTGTCTGCTGGGAATAGTGGTACACCGCTCGTTCAGCCACACTATATAGCATTCTGTGTACTGTTCTGTGTCTGCTGGGAATAGTGGTACACCGCTCGTTCGCCACTGTATAGCATTGTGCTCTGTGTCGCTGCTGGGAATAGTGGTACACCGCTCACCCGTCACTGTATAGCATTGTGCTCTGTGTCGCTGCTGGGAATAGTGGTACACCGCTCACCCGTCACTGTATAGCATTGTGCTCTGTGTCGCTGCTGGGAATAGTGGTACTGTATAGCATTTCTGTACTGCCACTGTACTGCTGCCAGTCAGCGTGTACTGTAAGGATAAGTGAAATGAGGAAGAAATCCGGTGAAAGAGGGAGGGGCAAGGGAAGAGGTGTTTCCCCTGACGGTTCACGTACAGGCCACAGGGGAGCACCCAAGAAAACCCACTCAATACCGCCCATGTTGTCCAGGACAACAACCCTCACAAATCCAAAAGAACAGGACCAGATAATTACTTGGATGACCTCTCAAGCGTCCAGCAGTGGGTTAAGCAGCACCAGCACATCACGCACGAGGTCCGAGTCCTCAGCCAGTTACAAGGAGCCAGTGGGCACAAAGCTGACACAACCGGCAGCGACACCACGCACACAACTGCCAGATAACCAGTCCGATGAATTACCTCAGGACACAATGGGGTATTCGCAGGAGCTATTCCCAGCCCAACAAACTTCCACCTTTCAAAGGTCAATGGAGGAACAGCCAGAAATGTTGTGCCTGGATTCACAACCGTTAACTGTGGGAAATGCACCGCGCACTGAAATACAAGGCGAGTCCGAAGAGGACTCGGAAACCCAAATCCCAGAGCAATTTGGGCAGGAGGGGTTGCAATTGCAGGAGGTCGGCCGACAAGATCTGGAAGACGACGTTGGAGTGTGCTGCGCAGAGGTTGTTGTGGGGAGCTCTACTCCACGGCGGTGGCCCACAATGACATATGACGAGTTTGAGGAGATGGAAGAGGAGGGTATGGACAATGTGGACAGAGACCCAGATTTTGTTTGTGAACGAGAACATCGCCGTCGTAGCAGCAGCACAGATGAGTCTGTTGAAGAACACACTGCTGCACGAGTTCGCCTTGTGCCACAAGGTAGGCGGCGCGCAATTTCAGGCACCACAAGCGTGGAAGTTCAAGTGAGAGGCAAAAGAGGAGCAAACAGAAATCGCCAGCAAGGAGGCAGGTGCTCCAAAGTCTGGGCTTTCTTTGAAGACTGCACTGAGGATGTTACCATGGCGATTTGCAAGGTGTGCAAGACCCGCCTGAGCAGGGGGAAAAATATTAACAACCTCTCCACCACCAGCATGAGCCGTCACATGCTATCCAAACATCCCACTCTTTGGGCAAACGCGTCAGGACAGGGTACCAGAAACAACACTGCCTCCCTTGGGTTCACCAGACTCACCACCAGACCCGCCTCAGCAGCAGCAGTAGCCCAGCCATTGCGTGGTTCACAACATTCACAAACATCAGACGACGCTGACACTGTCACTTTCCGGAGTAGTGCTCTTGAGGTCTCCCAGTGTTCATCAAACACAACAACCAACAGCCCTTCCGTGTGCAGCGCTACGGTTCAGTTGTCTGTGTCGGAGATGTTTGAGCGCAAGAGGAAATTGCCAGCAAATGACCCCCGGGCCGTGGCAGTAACAGCCAGCATAGCCAAGCTTCTGGCCTGCGAAATGCTGCCATATCGATTGGTGGAGACAAACAGCTTCAAGGGCATGATGTCAGTGGCCATCCCACGTTACGTGGTTCCCAGCCGCTACCACTTTGCGCGCTCTGCAGTGCCTGAGTTGCATGAGCACGTGGTCAGCAAAATAACCCGAAGCTTGAAGAATGCCGTTGCCTGCAAGGTTCACCTCACCACTGACACCTGGACGAGTGCGTTCGGCCAGGGTCGATACATCTCCCTTACCGCGCACTGGGTGAACCTTGTGGAGCCTGGCAGCGATTCCTCACCTGCTACGGCACGGGTGTTGCCCACGCCACAAACAGCTGCACCGCCGTCCCTCCCACTGGATAACAGCAGCACCTACCTCTCTGACTCCTTCTCCTCCAACGCATCTCAAAGCTGTACCTCATCCGGAAACGCTAACCCAGCAGCAGTAGGATCGTGGAAGCAGTGCAGCACAGCTGTTGGCATGCGTCAGCAAGCGTTGCTGAAGCTAATCTGCCTTGGGGATAAGCAGCACACAGGGGAGGAAATTTGGAGGGGAATAAAGGAACAGACGGATTTGTGGCTGGCACCGCTGGACCTGAAACCGGGCATGGTTGTGTGTGATAATGGGAGTAATCTCATTCGCGCTTTAAGGTTGGCTAAGCTGACACACATCCCTTGCCTGGCGCACGTGATGAACCTAGTAGTTCAGCGGTTCCTGAGGACATACCCAGGCGTGCCCGATCTGCTGTTGAAGGTGCGTCGAGTGTCCAAACATTGTAGAAATTCCAGTACTGCTTCGGGGGCACTCGCCAAGATGCAGGAGCGCTTCAATCTCCCCCACCATCGCTTGCTGTGTGATGTCCCTACGCGCTGGAATTCTACGCTGCACATGCTAGCCCGCTTTTGCGAGCAGAAGAGTGCAGTGGTCCAGTACATGACGGCGCAGTACCGAGGCGCATCCGGCCAGCTGCCAAGCTTCTGTGGATCCGATTGGGCCAACATGTTGGACCTCTGCCAAGTCCTCCAAAATTTTGAGCAATCCACGTTGCTTGTGAGCAGTGACAACTCTTCAGTCAGCATTACCATACCACTGCTGTGTTTACTGAAGAGGTCGATGTTAAAAATCAAGGAAACAGCTGTCATGATGCAACTGGGGGAATCTGAAGGAGAAAACGATCAGCGTGATGGTACCAACATCAGGCCATCCGCCTCAGGGAACGCTGGCCCCAGCAGCTATGACGAAGAAGAGGAGGAGGAACAGCTGGAGTTGGAGCAGGAATTTCATGCCACCACTGACGAGGGCCAGAGCGGTGCACGTTGGACTTCCACAATTCAACGCGAATGGTCAGCAGAAGCAGACCAGGAGGAAGGTGACGACTATGATGCATCACAACAACTATCACAACGCTCACAAGAGGATGATGAGGATTCTGGTAGGACTCTGGCACACATGGCTCAATTCATGCTAGACTGCATTGAACGTGACCCACGCATTGTGCGCATTCTGGACAACACCAATTACTGGGTTTATACCCTTCTGGATCCACGGTACAAACACAATGTTCCAAAACTGCTTGAAGAAAGAGTCAGACAGGTCAAAATGGAAGAATACCAGCAGGCCCTTGTGGAGACTTTAGAGAGGAGATTGACATCCTCCCCCTCCTCTAGCCAGTTGTACGCAGACAGACTGACTTCCGCAAACCCAGGACGACCAGGAGGGCAGCAAACAACGCAAGCCGCAGCTAGTACCCAAAAGGGAATGGTATCGGCAGTGTCCTTGGAGTGGGAAAATTTTCTGACACCCATGCAGCCGCAGCCCACTGAACAGCAAGCGTGCAGATCCACCTCCAACACCGATCGCCTGGAGAAGATGGTCAAGGACTACATGTCAGATGGCGTAGCTGTGTCGAACCATCCATCTGCACCCTTCAACTATTGGGTATCGAAGCTAGACACCTGGCACGAACTGGCAATGTACGCAATAGAGGTGCTGGCTTGCCCGGCAGCCAGCGTTATGTCGGAACGCTGTTTCAGTGCTGCCGGAGGCATCGTCACAGATCGGCGTATCCGCCTCTCTACAGAAAATGCAGACCGTCTGACTCAAATTAAAATGAATCAATCCTGGATTGGAAATGACTACGCAACACTCCAGGACCCCAACCAAGTAACATGACCAATGAACATCTGGGATGGTGTTGCGTTTCCGGGCCCTGTTTATTGAACCTCTCATCTGTATTACATTTATGACTGCATGGCGGCAAAAAGCATTGCTGCTATATCCGCACGCTTTTTGTCCACATGCAAGGCCTGGGTTGTTGTGTCTCACAAAGCGTGGCCTTCTCCTCCTGCGCCTGCTCCTGTTCCATCACGTCTGCTGCTGCTGGGTTAGCGTTGCCGCGTGGTCCCTGTTTATTGAACCACTTATCTTTATTACATTTATGACTGCATGGCGGTACAAAGCATGCTATCCGCACGCTTCTTGCCCTCATGCAAGGCCTGGGTTGTTGTGTCTCACAAAGCGTGGCCTTCTCCTCCTGCGCCTGCTCCTGTTCCATCACGTCTGCTGCTGCTGGGTTAGCGTTGCCGCGTGGTCCCTGTTTATTGAACCACTTATCTTTATTACATTTATGACTGCATGGCGGTACAAAGCATGCTATCCGCACGCTTCTTGCCCTCATGCAAGGCCTGGGTTGTTGTGTCTCACAAAGCGTGGCCTTCTCCTCCTGCGCCTCCTCCTGTTCCATCACGTCTGCTGCTGCTGGGTTAGCGTTGCCGCGTGGTCCCTGTTTATTGAACCACTTATCTTTATTACATTTATGACTGCATGGCGGTACAAAGCATGCTATCCGCACGCTTCTTGCCCTCATGCAAGGCCTGGGTTGTTGTGTCTCACAAAGCGTGGCCTTCTCCTCCTGCGCCTGCTCCTGTTCCATCACGTCTGCTGCTGCTGGGTTAGCGTTGCCGCGTGGTCCCTGTTTATTGAACCACTTATCTTTATTACATTTATGACTGCATGGCGGTACAAAGCATGCTATCCGCACGCTTCTTGCCCTCATGCAAGGCCGGGGTTGTTGTGTCTCACAAAGCGTGGCCTTCTCCTCCTGCGCCTCCTCCTGTTCCATCACGTCTGCTGCTGCTGGGTTAGCGTTGCCGCGTGGTCCCTGTTTATTGAACCACTTATCTTTATTACATTTATGACTGCATGGCGGTACAAAGCATGCTATCCGCACGCTTCTTGCCCTCATGCAAGGCCTGGGTTGTTGTGTCTCACAAAGCGTGGCCTTCTCCTCCTGCGCCTGCTCCTGTTCCATCACGTCTGCTGCTGCTGGGTTAGCGTTGCCGCGTGGTCCCTGTTTATTGAACCACTTATCTTTATTACATTTATGACTGCATGGCGGTACAAAGCCTGCTATCCGCACGCTTCTTGCCCTCATGCAAGGCCGGGGTTGTTGTGTCTCACAAAGCGTGGCCTTCTTCTCCTCCTGCGCCACCCTCCTCCTGTTCCATCACGTGTGCTGCTGCTGGGTTAGCGTTACCGGTCCCTTTTCCTGGAACCTCTTATATGTATTACATTTATGACTGCATGCCGACAAAAAACATGTTACCTGTGCAAAGAAAACAGACATTTCCCGCATTTAAAAGACAGTTTTCCCTTTGAAACTTTAAAATCGATTTTCTCAAAAACTATAAGCTCTTTTTGCTAATTTTTTTTTCCTCTTGTACCCACTCCCAAGGTGCACATACCCTGTAAATTTGGGGTATGTAGCATGTAAGGAGGCTTTACAAACCACAAAAGTTCGGGTCCCCATTGACTTCCATTATGTTCGGAGTTCGGGTCGAACACCCGAACATCGCGGCCATGTTCGGCCTGTTCGGCCCGAACCCGAACATCTAGATGTTCGCCCAACACTAAATGTGAGTTGGATTTTGACATGCTACAAATCCTTAAAGGGGAACTGAAGAGAGAGGTATATGGAGGCTGTCATGTTTATTTCCTTTTAATCAATACCAGTTGCCTGGCAGCCCTGCTGGTCTATTTCTCTGCAGTAGTATCTGATTAAAACCAGAAACAAGCATGCAGCTAGTCTTGTCAGATCAGACTTATAAGTCTGAACCACTGAAACACCTGATCTGCTGCATGCTTGTTCAGGGGCTATGGCTAATAGTATTAGAGGCAGAGGATCAGCAGGGCTGCCAGGCAACTGGTATTGTCTAAAAGGAAATAAACATGACAGCCTCCATATACCTCTCTCTTCAGTTCCCCTTTAAGCAAGCTAATTTTTCTGTTGGATATATCATAATGGTACATGCCAGGCTGGCTTCAGCATGTAGTGTTGGTGGTGGTATAATGGTGAAGTGAGCTACCTACCGAGCATTAGACCTGGGTTCAATTCCCAGCCAAGGTATGTAAGCTGGCTTTTAAAATTCTACAATTCCCTGGAAGACGAGACCCTCCTCCTGGAGGGAGGAGGGAGTAGGAGGAGAGGAGGAAGGGAGAAAGAAAGAAAAGGACTAAGGGAACAGTTAATAGGGTACCTAATAGGATAAACAAGGTTACTTTTGCGATTATTTTAATTCTTCCAGCGTAATCCGGAATTCCACGGAATTTCATACAAATCCGGCGGAATTTTCATAGCGACGGAATTTAACACTGACGGAATCCACGATTTCCGGCGGAATGGAATTTGCTCTTTCCGATCATGCCTAAGTCTCTGCCTAATTAAAGTGGACCCAAACCAAACATTTTTTAAATTCAAAATGTGTAGTTGCACCACTCTGACACATACAAAGATAAATAAACACTCCTTCAAGCCTATGAGCATTTCAGTGCATGCTTTTCACCTTTCTCTTTTCATTACTAGGGTTATACAGGTGGCAGCCATTAGCAATTCCTCCTTTGCCGGACTCCACCTACTCCACCAGTCTGCCGGATTCTGTCCCGGCAATATCAAAGGAAGGGAGGGGTTCCTCCAATAAAAGTAAAATATTTTATATTTGTCATCATGCAGCTTAAAAAAGGCTGCTATTTATTATTATAATTTAGAAAATAGATTTTATTTCTGAAATCTTGTATTTTTAATGTAGGTCCACTTTAATGTGTGAACTATGAATTTACAATGTTTCCATATCACCCGGAGTTTGTGGTATGTGATGAGTAAGCAAACAAGTGTTCTTATCTATTTGTCATAAATTAGCTAGCATCCCTGTGAGACCCTCCGGAAATTGGAATTAAGGCATCTAATGGCATTTATTTATGTTTGCAAAAGAATGTTTCTCCTCCACAGAACATTTATATCGCGCTTTTCTCCTGGCGGACTCAAACCGCCAGAGCTGCAGCCACTAGGACGCGCTCTATAGGCAGTAGCAGTGTTAGGGAGACTTGCCCAAGGTCTCCTACTGAATAGGTGCTGGCTTACTTAACAGGCAGAGCCGAGATTCGAACCCAGGACTCCTGTGTCAGAGGCAGAGCCCTTAACCATTACACTATCCAGCCACCGAATTAAGGCATCTAATGGCATTTATTTATGTTTGTAAAAGAATGTTTCTCCTCCAAATTTCCAGTGTATATAAGTTGTGTTTTTTAAAAACCTTGTTAACCATTTCTGCTGCCCGGACGTGAAGCTCATGTCCGGGCGGCTGCTCTGCTGCAGTGCCCCGCTTTGGCGTGCTCTCGCACGCGATTGCTGGGGCGCGCACCCGTGGTGTCCCCCAGTAGCCCTGGGATCAGTGAACGGAAACATGGTTCCCGATCACCGATCCATGTCCCCAGCAGAAAAACCGAAGCGCTCTTACTAGAGGCTTCAGTCTTTCTGCACGTAAAAATTTCCGCATCCCCCTTGTGCTTCCGCTTAGCAAGAAGCACAAGGAGGGGGAAAAAAACTCTTGTGGCCAAATAGGAAAACTACATCTACATATTTTTTACATTACAATTTACACATATAATAACATTAAAAATTAACTGTTTATTTCCCACACCAAAATATTACCCAAATAAAATTTTTAATGGAAAAAAAACAAAACTCATAAATAGTTACCTAAGGGTCTGAACTTTTTAAATATGCATTTGAAGGGGGTATACTACAAACATTTTTTTAAATTATAAGCTTGTAAATAGTGATGGACGCAAAATGGGAAAAATGCACCTTTTTTTCCAAATAAAATATTGGCACCATGCATTGTGATAGGGACAAAATTTAAATGGTGTCATAACCGAAACAAACGGGCAAATAAAATACATAGGTTTTAAGTATGGTAGCATGGATTATTTTAAAGCTATAATGGGCGAAAACTGAGAAATAATGAATTTTTTCAATTTTTTTCTTATTAATCCTGTTAAAATGCATTTATAACAAAAAATTCTTAGCAAAATGTACCACCCAAAGAAAGCGTAATTAGCGGTGGAAAAAAACAAGATATAGATCAATAAATTGTGATAAGTAGTGATAAAGTTATTAGCGAATGAATGGGAGGTAAAAATTGTTTTGATGCATAAGGTGAAAAATCCCCGCGGGCTGAAGTGGTTAATATACTGCAACAAAGTCTGACGAAGGCTTATTAGCCGAAAGCTTACTTTTTGTTTTCCTCAAAGTTGGCCAGTAAATGATGTCATCCTGATTCAGAAACTTCTTGCTTTAAGCCTTAAGTGATACGAGAAGCAGGAATGGGAGATTCCACAAGTGTCTGCCTTGCACAGGAATAAAATAGTTTGTTTTTCACATAAGGGGAAGGATAGAGTAGTCTCTCCCGCTATTGACATCAATGCATAGCTTCACAATGGTATACATAAGTGCGAATTACAGAGCCAAGAATTTAAAAAGCAATCATTCCCCCCCCCCCCCCTCTCCTGCCTGTATCCTATATCTTCCCCATCATAATAATTGCCCAACATCACAGCTAAACAAACAATGGTAAATGCATCACAGCAATTGTCTGCAATTAGTCTCCATTATAATAAAATGCCGCGTTGAACGGTTACCGTGAAATTTGCATCCGCTTCAAATCACGGACTACGATCCGGGCGAAGGCTGCCATGGCGTGCCCTCTGTCGCCATAGCAACAAGACATCCTCGCTGACACCATATCAGAGTCGCAATCAAACCGCTGATCACTCACGTTCACCTATTACAAAAACAGTAATTACCTCTGATTAACCCAATTAAGTATGTCATATTAATTCCCTGCGGTTAAATCACAACACAGCAGGATATTCGTGTCAAGAGAGCGCGGGTTAGGATTTATCAACAGAGAAAAGAACCCCTGATGTTTGGAGACTTCTTTCGTAAAATATCGGGATTATGTTTTTACAGCGGTGTGAAAAAGTATTAGAATTTATCCTGGTTTTTTTTATTCCATATTACAGTAGAGTCGCAGTTACTCGGAACTCAACTAACCAGCGGTGTCAACCAACCAGCACAAATCGCTGGCAGTACCCACAGTGGTGAAGAAGACCAACTTTTTAGGCTGTTTGTAGGCTCTGCTGTGCTTAAAGAGAATCTGTACTCTAAAATTCTTACAATAAAAAGCATACCATTCTATTCATTATGTTCTCCTGGGCCCCTTTGTGCTGTTTCTGCCACTCCCTGCTGCAATCCTGGCTTGTAATTGCCAGTTTTAGGCAGTGTTTATAAAAAAAAGACATAGCAAGTGATACGCAGAGAGTAACTCAGTGTGTGAGTCATACAGAGTGTGCTGGGGGCCTGGAGAGGGTGTGTATAGCTTCTAGCCAATCACAAGCAGCACAGCACATTCCAGCCTGACTGCCTCAGCCCGACAGACCCGGCAGAGGAGAGAAGATTAGATCATATAACAGAGACAACACAGCCACTGTGCAATTAGGAAAGGTTTCAGTTAGACAGAGCACATTAGAACAGGTATAGGAACTTATAGGATAGAAGAAATAAGAATGAAAATCTTTAAAGAGACTCTGTAACAAAAAAAAAGTTCCCCTGGGGGTACTCACCTCGGTAGCGGGAAGCCTCAGGGTTCCAATGAGGCTTCCCCCATCCCTGTAGCTCCAGGCAATCCAGTGCTGGCTCCCCCAAAGCGTCCCGCAATCCTCCCCCGACAAGCCTGACAAGGCTTGATATATTTACCTTTTCTGGCTCTAGCGGGGGCGTTGTTGCGGCTCCGGCTCTCAGCACGGAAATAAGCGGATATAGCCGATCTCTGTTGGGTCCGCTCTACTACGCAGGTGCAGGAGACTTGCGCATGCGCAGTACAGCGGGCTGACAGCGATCGGCTATTTCCACCTATCGCCTGCACTGGAGCCGGAAAGGTACATTTTTTACATCCCCGCCGTTCTGGGACCTTTTTCGCCGCTGCCGTGGGACACAGGAGGACGGGGAAGCCTTGATCGGATCCGGAGGCTGATTTCGTATAGTCATTTGTAATTTTGGGATCAATTTGCCCATTAGTGGTCCCAAACGATCATTTCGATCGTTCATACGAACAATAATTTCTAATTGATTGTGATGCCCCCTTCAGGCCTTCACGTTTCTGACTGCCCCCTCATATGTGCCTGGCTAGAACCGGCCCTGATCCCAGTGTAGGACTGCACCATTTATTTTCGTGGAAGGCCAAACTTTTTCAGATGCTATAGGTGGTACATCCTCTGTGGGGCGCTCACGATGATGGTGACAGTGGTGTTACCCCGTTGTAGGTTGCTGGAGATTGTGGACCAAAGGAATCTGAATGACTCTACTTGGGTAGGGAGGACTTACTTGGGTAGGAATTTATGAACCAGATGAAGATGAAGAAGAACATATATTATACGCAGTCAGCAGCCCTGATAACTGCTTGTTGTGGTTTTTGTTTTGTTTTTCGTCTGGAGCGCAGTAAGCAAAGAGGATGTCGGGTTAGCTTTTGATCTTGGTCTTATCCATCTGTAGATTTATTCTGTGGTTGTGTGAGTAGTATATGAGGATATGGACTGCCATTTTGTGCGTGTAACTTTACACGTGTGTGTATGTGCCATAAGCTGTCAAGCACGCGTGTTTGACTGTCTAATTCTGGAGGTCAGGTGACCCAGTAGATGACATGATTCGTTTTTGTGATGTTAAAGTATTAAATATTGTGGTGTATAATATCGCCTTATAAAATATTTAGTCAGTGTTTGCCCATTGGTTAATCTTTCCTTACCCCAAATTGACATTCTGAAATTTATCACAGGTGGCGGACATCTTAGGCAGAATGTTTGCTGCAGAAATTTGTTTACTGCGTGTTGCGTCTGAACCAGCCCTTAGCGAGAAGATTACTGAAGTTACCTCAGCCGGTCCTTTTGTTCTCCGGTGGTTCCAATCCTTCTTGAGTGGAAGAACTCAAAAAGAGTCTATGGGGCCCCTCCCCTGTCCACCCCTGTATCACGTAAATATGGGGTGCCCCAGGGATCAAGCCTTTCTCCCCTGCTTTTCACAATTTACATGTTACCGCTTGAAAAACGAATCCAAAAACATGGCCTGACATACCACTGCTATGCGGACGACACCCAACTATATCTTTCCTTCAAGCCTGGTGTGATAGACCCAACTCCAACTATAAACGCCTGCTTAGCCGAACTACAGCAATGTATGAGTGACAACTGGCTGAGACTAAATGCAGACAAAACTAAAGTCCTTCTGATCGGAGGGTAGCGCATGACAACAAAACAACTTAATGTGCAGTCTTCACCACTGGGAATAGGAGGCACAGATCTACACAGCTCTGATCATGTGCGTAGCCTGGGAGTTCTAATTGATGGGGATTTAAACTTCAGAACTCACATCTCTGCTGTGGTGAATTCATCCTATTTTCACCTGAAGAACATCACAAAAATCAAGCACCTCATCTCCCCAGGAGATCTACCAACCTTATTCTATGCCTTCATTACATCCCGACTGGACTATTGTAATGTTCTCTACCCCGGCCTTCCAAAAAAAGGACTTGTACCGCCTACAGCTGATACAGAATACTGCTGCCAGACTGCTAACCAACCAACCCCGTCACTGCCACATAACGCCAGTCCTGCACTCCCTTCACTGGCTACCTATAGAATGGAGGGTCCTATTCAAGATCGGCCTACTGACATTTAAATCGCTAAATAATCTGGGCCCTGGACACATGAAAGATATGTTACAGCTGCGTAGCAATCCCCGCATTCTCAGATCCACAGGTTCTAATAATCTAGTCATACCCAGAGTCCACTTGGAAACTTTTGGTCCTAGAGCCTTCTGTCATGCTGCTCCTACATTATGGATTCGGATTTCTGATTTCTATGGAAATCCGGATAGCTATCTGCGGTTATTTGGTAGCATACCCGGATATCCGCGGATATCCAGCGAATATCCAGATCCGAATACTGTAACTAAGGAGATGACATCATTGAGCCAATCAGAGGGCTCCCAGCAGAAGCCCTAGCAACCAATCACAGAAGGGAACCCTGGCCAGCCCCACCTGACCTCATTGAGCCAATCAAAGGGCTCCCAGTCTAAACCCTGGCACCCAATCACAGAAAGGAACCCTGGCCAGGCCCCCCTGTATAATAAGGAGGGCTGCCATGATGAGAAATCTCATCCTAGCTTGGGAATGCTCACTGAGAGACATGCGCCAGTGCTGCTGGCCTAACAAGTGCTGTATACAGTGATAAACCTAAAGGTCCATACACACGCCGGACTGCAGGACACAATAACACTGTAATCCTATTCCCTAACCTAACCTAACCTATACTGTAGCTAAGGCTAGCAGGCCAGCAGGCAGCAGCTGGCCTGGTCTGTGCACAGCACACACACAGACACATAGCGGCTGCAGCAGCCCTGCAGCACACACTCCTGACAGTCACACAATGAAATCAAGCTAATTAACAATATAACAATAGTGTAGTGATAGTGAAGGTGCTAATCACTGAACAGCTTTAAGGTCCGTACACACGCCGGACTGCAGGCAACGACGGGTCCGTCGTCACCTCCCGCTGGGTGGGCGTTCCAGCGACAGTCCGGTGTGTGTACAGTCTGTCGGCGGACTGATACGGCTGTTTTTGAGCGATCCGCCGGGCTGGCCTGCTAGCCTTAGCTACAGTATAGGTTAGGTTAGGGAATAGGATTACAGTGTTATTGTGTAGTTAGTACTGTAGTACTGCAGTCAGTGCTAGTAGCTGTTAGAGTAGTAGTACGATTGTGTTAGCTTACTACAGAACTGCTGTGCTGCTGAGCAGTGCCAGTGTGACGGTTAGTGTCTTCTCCTCTGCTGTCTGACTGTCACTCCGCACGTGGCCCTTGGCACGTGGCCCTTGGCATGTGGCACATGGCACTTGGCACGTGTAACGTGGCACTTGGCACGTGGAACTTGGCACTTGGCACGTGGCACTTTGCACTTGGCACGTGGGACTTTGCACTTGGCATGTGGCACTTGGCACGTGGCACTTTGCACTTTTCACGAGGCACTTTGCACGTAGCACTTTGCACGTGGCAGGTGGCACTTGGCACATGTCACGTGGCACGTGCCAAGTGCCACATGCCACCTGCCACGTGAAAAGTGCCACCTGTAAAGGGCAAAGTGCCACGTGCAAAGTGCCACGTGCCAAGTGCAAAGTGCAAAGTGCCACGTGCCAAGCAGGGGTGGTCATAGTCAGCCAACTTCGCTACGCTGGAACTTAGCATAGTTTTACGCAATTACGCTTTGCCAAGCTACGGCTTCGAAATAAAATATTCGCTTCATATGCATTCCGTAGACTACGTGTTAAAATACGCAATTACGCATACTGTGAAACGTAGTGTATGCGGATGCCTTTGCCCGTATGCAGAAAATGTTATTAATTAATTCCTCTGTAAATGCTTAAACTGGGAACTCTTCTATGCGTACATTCCACTTTTCAATGCGTACATTTGTAAGCATACATTAGTGCGCGGAAAATTAGACGCGAGTAACGCATTCGTAGTTCATTACGCAATACACATGTTAACTACGCATAGTGGGCGTAAGCTACGCGTAGCGGTACTTCGCTACGCGCAAATTCGTAAGCCTACTTTTGAAACTTCACCTACGAACTACGATGTGTAGATGCAAACTACGATGCGTAAATTCGCACTGGCGTAGTTTCTGCCCATCCCTGGTGCCAAGTGTAAAGTGCCACATGCCACCTGCCACGTGCAAAGTGCCACGTGCCAAGTGCAAAGTGCCACGTGCAAAGTGCCACGTGCAAAGTGCCACGTGTCACTGCCAACTGCCACGTCTAGCATGCTCCTGGCAGACGTTACACCTGCTGCTGCTGCATTGCCCTGCTCCTGCTGCCTTTGCTACTCCCACCGCCAGAGTGCCACAGGTCACTGCTGCTGTGCTGATACCACCTATATTTAACCCAAAACACAATTGCTGCATAATTTTTTGGAGTTGTCTGGGCTTAAAACTGCAATGTCCCGGTTGTGCGGTTGGACTTTGGACACAATATGGGCTGCACGACCGCTGTCTGGAATGGAACCTAGTTCTGATGTTAATTGACAGCCATTTTTTTGGGGGGGGGGATTTTAAGTCCCCACATCATCAATTAGTGTTTCCCTTTAAAAAAAAATGATGCTACATGCCTCATTTACCCTAAAAAAAACATTTTTAAAGCAATTTAAAGGCCACTTCCGTTTTTTCTATCCAGATATCCAAATTTGCCCGGATACCCCGGATACTGGGGTCGGATATCCGATTGATTCTATATGGATACCCAAAAGGTCGGATCCGGATATCCGAATCCGGCCGGATATCTGAGATACTGGGGTCAGATATCCGATTCTATTCAGATACCAAGAAGTTCGGATCAGGATATCCAATCGGATCCGGATTTTGTAGTTATCCGGATCCGAATTCAATTCGGATTTTGAAAAGGGGTATCCAAGCAGCACTGCTCTTTTCCTCATTCCCTGCAGGCATGTTTGGGGGCACCACAGCTGGAGAGGAGGAGACACACATTGGGCTCTTACCTAACCCAGGCAGGACACAGGAGGCAGCACCATACTCTACACTCCGGACTCCTCCCCACGGCGCCTCTCTTCCTCATTCCCTGCAAGCATGTATGGGCGGGGTCACCATAGCTGGAGGGGCGAGGACACAGGAGGCAGCACCATGCTGTACACTCCGGACTCCTCCCCACGGCGCCTCTCTTCCTCATTCCCTGCAGGCATGTATGGGGTCACCATAGCTGGAGGGGAGGGGACACACATTGGGGTCTTACCTAATCCAGGCAGGACACAGCAGGCAGATTTGTAGTTATGCCCCTGGTTCATTTTCTTGGCAAAGAAGGACTTTGAAATTAATCTGATCACTCTTCATAACATCCTGGAATATATGTAAATTGCCATAATGAAAACTGAAGTAGCAAATGGTCTGTAAACCAGCCTGAGTTGCTTGGCCCAGACTGAGACCTACATTTGCCATGTACTCCTACCCCATTGCCTGATGAAGCAGAGTCATACCTGTGAAACGCGTTACAAAGAACCTTAGAGTGGATCAATACATTTTCTATGTTTTAAACATGAATACATTTTGTGTCTACTTGGAGGAGGTAAGTCCACCACTGCCTCCCCACGTTTTAAAAGTTTTATCTATGTTTACTCTTTTGGCGCCTCTGTTCACCTTGTACTATACGAGTCCCCCCTTTGGTGGAAGGGTGTTACCCCTTTCTACTGATCTATGGAAAGCGACTTCTTAACCATGAGTGGGGACAGGCTTGATCTCCCCACCTGCAGCTACAGTGGTTGCCTAATGGTAACCCTGACTTGTGAGTATAAAGATACTAAAGGTCCGTACACACGCCGGACTTTAGGCAACGACGGGTCCGTCGTTGCCTCCCGCTGGGTGGGCGTGCCAGCGACAGTCCGGCGTGTGTACGCTCTGTCGTCAGACTGATACGGCTGTTTCTGAGCGATCCGCCCGGCGGATCGCTCAGAAACAGCCGTATCAGTCTGACGACAGAGCGTACACACGCTGGACTGTCGCTGGCACGCCCACCCAGCGGGAGGCAACGACGGACCCGTCGTTGCCTAAAGTCCGGCGTGTGTACGGACCTTTACTCCAGGGCTGTTGCTAGGATCCTAAGAAATCCGGGGCACGTTTTGGCACTCCAGACGGAAAATGGGTGGTCATGGGTGGAGTCAAATGTACATGAACTTAACAGCAGTCTAAGTAGGCCTGCCCCTCCCATGCTTCTATTGAGGCACCCCAACTCCCAGCATGCCACCATGGAAGAACCACAGTTCCCTGCATGCCCCCATAAAGGCTCTCGGTGTCATTCTTTATTTGTTTTTCTGTGTAAATAAGTATTTGTGCCACTCTCAAATGTTTTGGCCATGACTGTAAAGCAGCTACTGTAAGTGTGTTTTTATTAAACGGAAGGATTTTTTTTAGTTTGTTTTTACTTCTTCAAAGGATTTTTAAACTTTGTGGGTGTTAGGAAAAAAAATCCTTTATGAGTAGTTGAGAGTTTCACACAGGAGGAGGTGACTATCTGGGTCACGGCTCATCAGGGGGTTACCCAGATATATAAACAGACTGCTCCAGCTCGGGAGGGGGTGCCAGTTTTACGACATTGAAATGACGCCTACATAGAAGTAGATGAGCACTTTGAGAAATATTCTACTTTGTGGTACTTTCAATGATTGTATTTCTGGCTCATTTTAGTCCAGCATACAAAATCCAGGGCCGGTTCTCTCATGAAGCAAGGTGAAGCATTTGCATAAGGTGCAGAGATTACAGGGACGGCATGTTTGTACTGTGTTTACACTAACAACATGCAGTCAGAGTAGGAGTTTTTTAGGGTAAATGAGGCATGTAGCATCATTATTTTTTAAAGGGAAACACTAATTGATGATGTGGGAATCCTCCCAAAAAAAAAAAAGTAGTTCTAATAAAGGTAGAAAAACACAAGGACACCAGGAGCCCGATATCGTGTATTATCGTTGCGACACTTGGTCTATCGTAGTGAAAATATACTCACAATTTTCTGGTTGCTTTTGGAGGCAACCACCATCAAAACATGTGGAGAAGTACCGTCTCTACTCGGCCTTGTCGGTCGCCGCTCCCGGAAAAATCACCACTATAATAATACGGTGGTGTAACCCCACTTTATGAGGTACTGATTGGCATAAGACACTGTGGGAGGCGCCCTTATATTCCAGAGTATATCAATGTACGTCAAATAATCAAAGGTGATCTTACCTGGTATGAAGACTCATACACATAGTAGAAGTAGTAAAATTTCAATTACCTCGTAAGCAGCCGCCCGACACGTTCATGCCAAAGCACACAGCACGATACTTGACCTGAAGAAGCGACTCGGTCGCGAAACGCGCTGTCCCTAGTGCTTAATAATAAATTGAAATTTTACTACTTCTACTATGCGTATGAGTCTTCATACCAGGTAAGATCATCTACTCTTACCTTTGATTATTTGATGTACATTGATATACTCTGGAATATAAGGGCGCCTCCCACAGTGTCTTATGCCAAAAAAAAAAGGCTGTAAATTAACATCAGGCCTAGGTTCCAGACAGCGGTCGTGCAGCCCACATTGTGTCCAAAGTCCAACCGCACAACTGGGACATGACAATTTTCAGGCCGGACACCTCCAAAAAATTACGCAGCAATTGTGTTTTGGGTTAAATAAAGGTGGTATCAGCACAGCAGCAGTGGCCTGTGGCACCCTGGCCTGGCGGTGGGAACAGCGAAGGCAGCAGGAGCAGGGCAATGCAGCAGCAGCAGGTGTAACGTCTGCCAGGAACATGCCGGACATGGCACTTAGCAGTGGCACATGGCATGTGGCACTTGGCATGTGGCACGTGGCACTTGGCATGTGGCACATGGCACTTGGCATGTGGCACTTTGCACTTGGCACGTGGCAATTTGCACGTGGCACTTGGCACGTGGTACGTGCCAAGTGCCACGTGCCAAGTGCCACGTGCCGAGTGACAGTCAGACAGCAGAGGAGAAGACACTAACTGTAACACTGGCACTGTTCAGCAGCACAGCATTTCTGTAGTAAGCTAACACAGTAGTACCACTACTCTAACAACTACTAGCACTAACTGCAGTACTACTGTCCTAACTACATAATAACCCAGTAATCCTATTCCCTAATCCCTAACCTGTAGCTAGCTAAGGCTAATAGCTGGCCAGCAGGCAGCAGAGTGCCTGGTCTGTGCACAGCACACACACAGACACATAGCAGCTGCAGCAACCCTGCAGCACACACTCTGACGGTCACACAACGAAATCAAGCTAATTAACAATACAACAATAGTGTAGTGATAGTGAAGGGGTTAATCACTGAACAGCTTTAGGTTTATCACTGTATACAGCACTTGCTAGGCCAGCAGCACTGGAGCATGTCTCTCAGTGAGCATTCAGCAAGCAAGGACGAGATTTCTCATCATGGCAGCCCTCCTTATTATACAGGGGGGCTGGCCAGGGTTCCTTTCTGTGATTGGGTGCCAGGGCTTAGGCTGGAAGCCCTCTGATTGGCTCAATGACGTCATCTCCTTAGTTACAGTATTTGGATCCGGATATCCGCCGGATATCCGGGTGTGCAACCAAATATCCGTGGATTGCTATCCGGATTTGGGCCCAGGTATCTGGAATCCGAATCCGGTCAGATAGCTGAAAAAAGGTTGGATATCCGGGTTACCCGGATATCCGGAATCTGGATGAGCAGCACTGTCCGGATCCGAACTGGATCCGGATTTTGAAAGGGGGTATCTGAGCGAGAAACCAATTAAATTATCTGTATGATTCGGGATGTGGGTGGAAGCCAGAATACCCGGAGGAAACCCATGCAGACACAGGGAGAACAAACTCCATGCAGATAGTGCTCGGGTGAGGATTTCTACCGCAACCCAGCGCTGCAAGGTGAAAGTACATCTACTACGCCACCGTGCTGCCCTATAAATAGTAATCAGATGACACAAAGAGGCAGAAATGGATTATAATGAAATGAAGCCCCAGGCAAGATAGCAGTTTTTGCCCACCACTGATGGTCACCTGGCTTTTTTTAGTAAGATTTGTTGTGGGCGCATCCCCCAGGCCCCTAGACCAATGATTATCATAATCAACAAATTACGATTTTGCTAAATTTCACGTACATTTTTGCAATTACGCTTTACGATTTGCAAATTCAATTGATTTAGTGTAGTCATTAGTAATTTTGCATTAAATTTTGCAAAACTTCTTGTCGACTTTAACCATTTCAGCCTGCGGGGATTTTTCACCTTATGCATCAGAGCAATTTTCACCTCCCATTAATTCGCTAATAACTTTATCACTACTTATCACAATTTATTGATCTATATCTTGTTTTTTCCGCCACTAATCAGGCTTTCTTTGGGTGGTACATTTTGCTAAGAATTATTTTTTTATAAATGCATTTTAACAGGATTAATACGAAAAAAATGGAAAAAAAATCATTATTTCTCAGTTTTCGGCCATTATAGCTTTAAAATAATCCACGCTACCATAAATAAAACCCACGTATTTTATTTGACCGTTTGTTTTGGTTATGACACCATTTAAATTTTGTCCCTATCACAATGTATGGCGCCAATATTTTATGTGGAAATAAAGGTGCATTTTTTCCGTTTTGCGTCCATCACTATTTACAAGCTTATAATTTAAAAAATGTTCGTAGTATACCCCCTTCACATGCATATTTAAAAAGTTCAGACCTTTAGGTAACTATTTATGTTTTTTTGTTTTTTTTTTATTGTAATTTTTTTTTCTCATTAAAAATTTTAAAGACTGAAGCCTCTAGTAAGAGCGCTTCGGTTTTTCTGCTGGGGACACAGATCGGTGATTGGGAACCATATTCCCATTCACTGATCCCAGGGCTACCGGGGACAACACGGGGGCGCTTCACGTCCGGGCGGCAGAAATGGTTAACAGTGAATAGCAAAGCCCTGATACATGCTATTCACACCAAAATTGGTACATATGTTATGCTGGATACACACCATGCGTTTCCGCATCGAATGCGTCCGTCGGTACGCGTCGATTCGATTATTTCCGAGCATTTCCGAACGCATTTCGATGATTTTTAGGTCGATTGCCATGTAAAGTATGGCAAATCGACCTAACGATCCATCGAAGCTTGAATCGGACATGTCGGAAATAATCGAATCGATGCGTATCGACGGCCGCATCGAACGTGGAAACGCATGGTGTGTATCCAGCATTAAGGAGAATAGTGGGTACAAGTCAAAAAAATTATTTTACAAAAACACCTTATAGTTTTTGAGAAACTCGATTTTAAAAATGCAAGTAAAAATGTTTTTTAAACTCAGAAAAAAACATTTTTCTTTGCATTTTTAAAATCGAGTTTCTCGAAAAACTACAAGGTCTTTTTGAAAAATGATTTTGGTGACTTATACCCACTATTCTGCTTAACATATATAGCCATAGCATGTATGGGGACTTTGCTATTAACCTCTGAAGTCAGAACAAAATTATGAAAAATTTCGCGAAAATAATGCTAAAAAATTAAGAGAAATTTTTAAATACTACTATTACATTCGAAACGAATTACGATTTTTTCTGAAATTTCACATCATGATTACCATGCGTAATTGCAAATTTTGATGCAAAATTTTGTATCGCATATGCGAAATTTCGGCCCACCATTGCCCCAGACTCTCTCCAGGCCCCAGGCAACTGTCTAGGGTGACTTGTGGATGATCCGGCCCTGCAAAGGGGCATATTCAGTAAACTCCTATAAAGTTGCCATGCACAGGGAGTACACAGTAACCATGAATGTAGGGAAGATAACACATGTTGTGCAAGTAGCGCCGCCTACTTTACTTAGGCAATGCAAGTGTTACATGGGTAATGCACATTATGCTACTTGCATAGTACAACTCACTTTACCAGCACTTGCGTTGCCTAGGTAATGTGTGACGCATTCATTGCGCAACTCCTGCAGCCTTGTCAAGGTGGATCATGGTAACATATTTTACTTTATTGAACTTTTGTGAATATTGTTCATAGTCCTGTATCTGTTTTCAAGAACAAACCACAGGGTGAGGGAAGTGTAAGGATTAGAGCTGTTTGTTATAAATCACCACCATTAACCACTTCGCCGCCCGGGTACAGTATATCTACGCTCCTTTGGACTTCAGTTCCCCACCCAGAGCGTAGATATACGCACCCCCCTGCCGCTACTGCCGCTGCCACCGCTGTCTGCGCTCTCGCTCGCACGTGTGTGCGTTCCCGAGATCGTGCACGTCGCCGCCCACTCATCCGGAGATCAATGAGCTGGAAAAAACATTCCCGTTCGTTGATCTCTGCCCCCCAGCAATGATCGGCTGCTTCTATGAGAAGCAGCGCAATGATTGTGAAAAAAAAAAAACAGATTCCCAGCCTCCCTGACCTTCCTGGAAGTGTACGTCCTACGCTTGCAGGACGCATTTACAAAAATTTACTGTGACCATCTTGTGGCCAAAAATATAAAATGAACTCATTAACTCCCACACTCCCCAATTGTTACATTTTTTTTTTTTTTGTAATAAAAAAAAAAAAATTACAATAAAAAAACACAAAAACAAATAGTTACCTTAGGGACTGAAATCTTTAAATATTTATATCAAGAGGGTATAACACTGTTACTTTATATATTATGGGCTTGTAATTAGGGATGGACACAAAACTGAAAAAAAATGCACCTTTATTTGCAAATAAAATATTGGCGCCAAACATTGTGATAGGGACATAATTTAAACGGTGTAATAACCGGGACAAATGGGCAAATAAGTTACATGGATTTTAATTACAGTAGCATGGATTATTTAAAAACTATAATGCCCGAAACCTGAAAAATAATGATTTTTTTTCCAAATGTTTTCCTATTTTCCCATTAAAACACATTTAGAATAAAATAATTCTTGGCATAATGTCCCACCTAAAGAAAGCCTAATTGGTGGCGAAAAAACAAGATATAGTTCATTTCATTGTGATAAGTAATGATAAAGTTATAGGCGAATGAATGGAAGGAGCGCTGAAAGGAGAAAATTGCTTGGATGCTAATGGGGTAAAGCCCCTCAGTTGTGAAGCGGTTAAAGGGAAGAGTGAGAGGGATATGGACGCTGCCATATTTATTACCTGTTAAACAATACCGGTTGCCTGGTTGCCCTGCTGATCTCTTTGGCTGCAGTAGTGTCTGAATCACACACCTGAAAGCACCTGATCTGCTGCATGCTTGTTCAGGGGCTATGGCTAGAGGTGGCCACACATAAGGCGACTTGGTGGCCGATGGACCATCCGATTTAATTATCCTCTATAATAAAACCCCTGTGTCCCTGCGTCACGCTGTCCCTGTGTAGCTGGGTCCGTGCTTTTTGCTACTGAGCTGGGTCTGCTAGTTATAATCATCATCGGCAGAAAATCAGTGCCGCCAAGTGCATGGCTGGCCGACGATTGCAACCAATTTTGGGGACAAATTGGTTGAATTAATCAGTCGGACATGCTACAAGATGTCGGGCCAACTCGGGCGTGAGTTCGGGCAGAGCGACAAATGCGATGAAACCCCCCAGCACTGTTCGGGTAATATGTATGTGTGTATATAATGTGTAAATGTGCTGTATGTGTGCAGATATACTTACCTGTCCTGTGACGTGGTGCTTGTCCGTGTTCCGCTGCTCTTCCGTTAGCCGCATACACGCTGCCGGCACATAGCACACCTGCACATGACGTCACACGCGCACCGGCAGCATGTATGCAGCTAACTGAAGAGAAGCGGAAGATGGACGGAAACTGCGACACAGGACAGGTAATGTATAAACACACAATTACAGCACATTTACGCTTTACACACATATTATTTACACACACACGGAACGGTGAGGTGGCGGGCTTGCCCGAATCCCAGGGCCGGTTCTCTCATGAAGCAAGGTGAAACATTTGCATCAGGCGCAGAGATTACAGGTAGTGCTGCTCAAATACGACCCGGGAGATACCCGGATAGTTGCTATCTGGATATCTCCCAGTTACCTGTGCGGGGTGGGGGGGGTTTCAAGCTTACCTGTCTGACGTCTTCTCCATCCATCCCTCGGCAACTCCCATGATGCGGTCCACGCGGCTGTCTTGTGACTACAAGCACTTCCTCCTTCTGGGTTGAAGGAGGAAGTGTTTGTAGTCACGTGATGGGCATGGAGCGCATCGCGGGAGGCGTCGAGAGACAGACGGAGAAGACGTCAGACAGGTAAGATTGACCCCACCCCGCACAGGTTTACTGGGAGATATCCGGATAGCTACTATCCGGGTATCTCCCGGTTCCAGATTTGATGAGCCCTGATTACAGGGGCAGCATGTTTGCACTGTGTTTACACAAAGGCCCGGTTCACAATCTGCCAAACGGATCCGGTGAGCGGATCCAGTCTCTGCTTCACCAGATCCGGATGGCACACCGCCAAATGGAAGTGAAAACGGATCTGATCAACAATTGATAGCCGGCAAATACATACCTAACGTTCTGTTGCAGCCGGTGGTAAAGGCGTCCTCTTCTTCCGCTGTAACTACACAGAGCATCATGTGACTAGTCACATGACGGGAAAGAAGATGGAAGCCTCTACCGCTGACTGCAACAGAACATTAGGTATGTATAAACCCTCCCTCAACCAACCGCCTGGCTGCTGCACCCTCCCCTCACCCTCCTGTCGCTCAGGTTCACGTCCCCACATCCCCCCATCCCCCGTGGAACGATCAGTTTCTTCACTAGTGTGAAGAAACGTTCCATTTTCCATTGCTCCCAATGCTGCAGCATTTTTGTTCGGATGCGTTTCGCTGGGCAGAATGGTCCGGAAAATTAGGGCCTGCAGCAATTTTTAGATCCGGGGACCGGAACGTACAGAACGTATCCGTACCAACGGACGCATGTGAATGGATCCATAGGTTAACATTGGATCCTTTCACATCCATTCCGTTTGTACAGTATACGTTTCGGTTCCGATCCGCAAAAAAACGCTAATGTGAACCGGGCCTAACAGCATGCAGTCAGAGTGAGAGGAGAAGCGAGAAGAGAAGCGAGAGAAGAGCGAGGTGAAGAGGTCATCATTGTGGAAAAGCAGCTTGTTGTACTGTGTGAGGAGTCTGACAGTGAGTGAGGAGGGGGAGGCAGGAGAGCATCATTGGGGAAAAGCAGCTTGTTGTGCTGTATGAGGAGTCTTACAGTGAGTGAGGAGGGGGGAGGCAGGAGAGCAGCATTGGGGAAAAGCAGCTTGTTGTGCTGTGTGAGGAGTCTGACAGTGAGTGAGGAGGGGGTAGGCAGGGGAGCAGCATTGGGGAAAAGCAGCTTGTTGTGCTGTGTGAGGATTCTGACAGTGAGTGAGGAGGGGGAGGCAGGAGAGCAGCATTAGGGAAAAGCAGCTTGTTGTGCTGTGTGGGGAGTCTGACAGTGAGTGAGGAGGGGGAAGCAGGAGAGCATCATTGGGGAAAAGCAGCTTGTTGTGCTGTGTGAGGAGTCTGACAGTGAGTGAGGAGGGGGAGGCAGGAGAGCAGCATTAGGGAAAAGCAGCTTGTTGTGCTGTGTGGGGAGGCTGACAGTGAGTGAGGAGGGGGAAGCAGGAGAGCATCCTCACAAGTTTGCCTCAGGCAGCAAAACGTCTGAGAGATTTCATGCTGAAGTTGATTGGGAATCAGCCTGTGGCATACAGGCACAAGGCAGCCGGCAGATCTCTCTCTAACCAGATTCGATTAGAGAGAGATTTGTCTTTAGGTCCAATCTGCCCATCATAGCTAGATGTTTGGCTATATTAAGAGCATTAGAGGCAGAGGATCAGCAGGACAGCCAGGCAATGTGCGTTGTTTAAAAGTCCATATCCATCTCACTTCAGATTCCCTATAATAGCACATATAATGGTAATCAGATGATTCCAATCATTTAGGCTTGCATACAAGTTGTATGCAGCTCGTTATTAGGCCCCTCAAATGCAATTCCTGCTGGTTTGGGTTGGCCAATCCCAAACTGCATACCGGTACCTGCCTGCTGGTATTATTATTATGTTGTTGACCTATGTCTAATCATCACTTTAAAGTGGACCTGAACTCAGAACTTCCTCTCTGCTCTAAAAAATAAGCAACAGCATAATAACATTTACAGAAAAACATATCTTTGTCACAGCTGATACAAATCCTGCAATAAATCTTCAGCATGTCTACTTCCTGCTCTTATGGAAACAGGCATAGAGTTTACATCTTGTGTTTACAAATTAGCTGCTCTGCCAAGGCAGCCAGCTGACACAGCTGAGAGATCAAACTACGGTGGTGATTAGTCACAGATGAGGGGGAATTAGACAGGCTAAACTCTCTAAATACACACAGGGTGCATTTCTCTGTTTTCCTTCTGTCCTGGGCAAGAGTTCAGCTCCACTGTAACAGCAATGAAGAGCTAATTCAGATGCCAATGGTGGTCTCTAGGGGGCCCTCTAGTCCCTGGGGCCCATGTTCAGCTTCTGCCTCCCTTGCTGCTACGCCTCTGTCTATAGAGTACTCAGTGGCCTGTATGTGTATGGGTAGTAAGGCATGCTGCACGTTACCAGTGGTTGGTGACTCGACTATGGTTGGTGTAACACTGCTTGCATGTGACCACACTGCTCTGCAGAGAGGAGGCGGAAATGCTAAAACAAGCTTATAGCTCATAATCATTTCTACAGCAAAACGCCACATTCAGCACCTAACTGCATTTACGCTACTCTTAAAGAGAAACCGTTACCAAGAATTGAACGTCATCCCAATCAGTAGCTGATACCCCCTTTTACATGAGAAATCTATTCCTTTTCACAAAAGGATCATCAGGGGGCGCTGTATGACTGATATTGTGGTGAAACCCCTCCCACAGTTCCTGACAGTTTCCTGTCTGTGAACCTCATTGCATTGTGGGAAATAGCTGTTTACAGCTGTTTTCAACTACGGAAAAAAAACAAGCAGCATCACCTTCCAGTGACATCACCTTGCCGGCAGTAAAAATGTCACCATGTAATAAATGTCAGAATGTAAATCGGGGAGAGGAAAGATTTTTCAACGTGCAAACACCGACTAAATCATTTATACATAATTATTGTAAGAATGAAGCACTTTTTTATTACATTATTTTCACTGGAGTCCCTCTTTATAAAGGACAACATGCAATGATTTATATACATTTTAATCAAAGTAGTGTAGCGCTCTCGTTGCCTTGCATGTAAGCCTGTACAATGATATCACTCTTACCTATTATCCCTTAACCCAAGGGGAGTAAATTGTGGCAATTGTGACCAAAAAAAAAGGGCAGCGGACATCAGCGCGAATATTGGTGAATTTTGCAGTGGGAGGGAGGGTCGTTTAGTGTTAGGCATTGGTAGTGGGAGGGCTCATGTGAGGATATGGTTAGGTTAAGGGTTAATTATCTGAGGCCGGTTTCACACTGCAAACTGGACCACCAAAAGAACAGAGTCTGGCCCTGCAAAAACTGCACCATTAAGTTTGTAGAACAATGAAAAAAGCCTTTATTTACTCCATTCCAAAGATAAAACCATAAAAACACAACACAGTGTAATCGTCCTCACAATACAGTCTGAATAAGTACAGTACATACACATAAATGCATAAGGGTAAAGCTATAATGCACAGACCACCTGCTGGATAGACTGAGAGATAAGGCGGGGAAAAGAAGGCAGTTCAGATTGTAAAAGTGCACATGGACACCCTGCTGCAACCAGAATGGGTGACAGGGTGAGGAGGCCAGTCCTGTTAGCGGCGAATCGCAACGGCCCTGCGCACTGGTGCCCTCCTCATTTTCCACCAGTGTGATCATTCATGCAGGTTTCTCACACAGTCGGTATTTAGCCATTGGGTGCACTGGCCTCCTCACCCTGTCACCCATTCTGGTTGCAGCAGGGTGTCCATGTACACTTTTACAATCTGAACTGCCTTCTTTCCTCCGCCCTATCTCTCAGTCTATCCAGCAGGTGGTCTGTGCCTTATAGCTTTACCCTTATGCATTTATGTGTATGTACTGTACTTATTCAGACTGTGAGGGCGATTACACTGTGTTGTGTTTTTATGGTTTTATCTTTGGAATGGAGTAAATAAAGGCTTTTTTCATTGTTGTACATACTTGGTGGTGCGGTGCGGTTTTTGTAGGGACAGACTTTTGGTTGCCCATATTACCTTTTTTTGGCCTTTCTGCACACCTTTGGCTGTATTGCTTTACATTAGTTAGCCTTTGATTATACATATATATTTTGTTGTTTTTTTGATGGTGTTTGTTCAATATCTTGTGGTATTCACCGTACTGCAAACTGGCTGTGCGGTGTGGCAGCTGTGCCGCACCGCCAAAAACAGGCCTGCGGTATTCCCCATCTGGCCAAGCAGGAAGTGATGCGCGCTTGCGGCCACTTCCTGCTTCGGGGATGCGGAAGTGCATGGAAGCGTATTGTAAGAATACTCTTCTGCGGATGTGTGCTGGTAAAATTTCCTGCGTCGACCATAGACTTACATGACTTCCGGGCTGATGCAAGTCGCCGCATAAACCGCGCAATAGTTCTGGACCGGCGTCAGTAACGCGACAAACACATCACTTCCGTCACGCCGTGACGTACCGTGGCAGTATGAAAGTCTCCATAGACTTTCTTTGCCCAGCGGTGGGGTAAAAATACCGTACCGCCCCGGTGTGAAAGGGCTCTGAGGATTTTGCGGCGGAGGAACGGTTAGTGATAGGCATGGGTAGAGGAAGGACACATGTGAGAATAGGGTTAAGTTTAGGAATTACCGCTGCCCAAAGGTAGTATAGCGGCAGTATATCGGTAATTTTACTGATATTCTAATAGCAGCGATCTCCATCGCCCAAATTACCGCAGCACCAAGAAAAACGTCTGGAAATGTTGTGATCATTTTTTGTATGATCCCCACTACCAAAATAAGCTAAACCGTCACAACTTCCCCCAGAATATCACAACGCGAAAAATGTGTGATGTTCTCTCAGAATATGATTCTTGCCTCTCCAAGTCTCTCTTCTGATCTTCAAGACTTCAATGCCGGTTTCTCTCGAGGATGTTAATGCCTTAGACGGCTCTGTTACAGCAGTAACGCGTCAGTTAGGTGCAGAGCTTTGTGATAGCATCTCTGTTCATCCACCTCTTCTTCTTCCACAAGGACATGCCGGCGTATAATTTACTGAATCAAAGGACAATTACGATACTCCTTGATGGTAATCACTGGTCTGCTTATGAGAAGTGACAATTTCACACCAGGCAATTTCTCAGTCACGCTGCGTTTGTCCTCCGCGTTTCATATCGCCAGAGACCATTAACCCCTCAATCGTCAGGGTAATTCTTGGCGTCACCTTCCTGGCCCAGTTGTTAACCAATTTTTGCTGTATCTGATCAAATAAAAAAACACCATTTTTGTGAGTGTAAAGAAAAATAAATAATAAACGAAAAAAGAGCTTGTCAATGAGAACGCTGAATTCATACAAGTTGTACAAAGCTTGGAACTGGATCATTCAAAATAGAAGTTCATTTTATTGATGTAGGGGAAGTAGAAACACTAATAATAATAACAAGAGATAGGCTGGGGTCGGTGCAGGCACCAGGTATCAATAACAAGAGACAGACCAGGGTCGGTGCAGGCAGCAGCTATCAGTAATGAGAGACAGGCTGGAGTCTGTGCAGGCAGTAATGAGAGACAGGCTGGGGTCGGTGCAGGCACCAGGGATCAATAATGAGAGACAGGACGGGGTCGGTGCAGGCACCAGGTATCAATAACAAGAAACAGACCAGGGTCGGTGCAGGCAGCAGCTATCAGTAATGAGAGACAGGCTGGAGTCTGTGCAGGCAGTAATGAGAGACAGGCCGGGTTCGGTGCAAGCAGCAGGTATCAATAATGAGAGACAGGCCGGGGTCAGTGCTGGCACCAGGTATCAATAACAAGAGACAGACCAGGGTCGGTGCAGGCAGCAGCTATCAGTAATGAGAGACAGGCTGGAGTCTGTGCAGGCAATAATGAGAGACAGGCTGGGGTCGGTGCAGGCACCAGGGATCAATAATGAGAGACAGACCAGGGTCGGTGCAGGCAGCAGGTATCAATAATGAGAGACAGGCTGGGGTTGGTTCAGGCACCAGGGATCAATAACGAGAGACAGGCCGGGGTCGGTGCAGGCAGCAGGTATCAATAACAAGAGACAGGTCGGGGTCGGTGCAGGCAGCAGGTATCAATAACAAGAGACAGGTCGGGGTCGGAGTCTGTGCAGGCAATAATGAGAGACAGGCTGGGGTCGGTGCAGGCACCAGGGATCAATATTGAGAGACAGGCCGGGGTCAGTGCTGGCACCAGGTATCAATAACAAGAGACAGACCAGGGTCGGTGCAGGCAGCAGGTATCAATAATGAGAGACAGGCTGGGGTTGGTGCAGGCACCAGGGATCAATAATGAGAGACAGGCCGGGGTCGGTGCAGGCAGCTGGTATCAATAACAAGAGACAGGTCGGGGTCGGTGCAGGCAGCAGGTATCAATAATGAGAGACAGGTCGGGGTCGGTACAGGCAGCAGGTATCAATAATGAGAGACAGGTCGGGGTCGGTGCAGGCAGCAGGTATCAATAATGAGAGACAGGTCGGGGTCGGTTCAGGCAGCAGGTATAAATACCAAGAGACAGGCTGGGGTCTGTGCAGGCAGCAGGTATCAATAACCAGAGACAGGTCGGGGTCGGTGCAGGCAGCAGGTATCAATAACAAGAGACAGGCCAGGGTCGGTGCAGGCAGCAGGTTTCAATAACAAGAGACAGGCCGGGGTCGGTGCAGGCAGCAGGTATCAATAACAAGAGACAGGCCAGGGTCAGTGCAGGCAGCAGGTATCAATAACAAGAGACAGGCCGGGGTCGGTGCAGGCAGCAGGTATCAATAACAAGAGACAGGCCGGGGTCAGTGCAGGCAGCAGGTATCAATAACAAGAGACAGGCCGG
This sequence comes from Hyperolius riggenbachi, assembly GCF_040937935.1. Classification (NCBI taxonomy): domain Eukaryota; kingdom Metazoa; phylum Chordata; class Amphibia; order Anura; family Hyperoliidae; genus Hyperolius; species Hyperolius riggenbachi. The sequence continues at coordinate 12,132,224 of NC_090654.1, forward strand.
GGTCGGTGCAGGCAGCAGGTATCAATAACAAGAGACAGGCCGGGGTCAGTGCAGGCAGCAGGTATCAATAACAAGAGACAGGCTGGGGTCTGTGCAGGCAGCAGGTATCAATACCAAGAGACAGGCTGGGGTCAGTGCAGGCAGCAGGGATCAATACCAAGAGACAGGCCGGGGTCGGTGCAGGCAGCAGGTATCAATACCAAGAGACAGGCTGGGGTCAGTGCAGGCAGCAGGGATCAATACCAAGAGACAGGCCGGGGTCGGTGCAGGCAGCAGGTATCAATAACATATATCGTTAGTGTTAGGCATAGATGGAAGGAAAGTACAGTGTCCATTCTCATAGGCTTTCATTGGACACATTTTCACGTCCTGTCCGGGAAAATATGCCACGTTCGGACTGTGCTTAGAGCTTAACGTGTTAAATAACGTCTTGGCAAATTGAAAGGTAATAATGATCTACAATGTATTTCGGGCCTTATGGTTCCATTAAAGGGCCACTATTGCAAAAAATGATATATGTAAACATATACAATTAAGAAGTATGTTTCTTCCAGAGTAAAATGAGCCATAAATTACTTTTCTCCTATGTTGCTGTCAGTAGTTAGTAGAAACATGACAGAACTGACAGGTTTTGGACTAGTCCATTTCTTCATGGGGTATTCTCAGTATTTCATTTATTTTTTATGAAAACACTCTCTGGAAAGAATCTATACAAAGATGCGGTCCACCCTCCGTACCTCTTTACACATTATTCTGGCAGTTGGACTGAGCTACTGCCATTCACTAAGTGCTTTTGAAAATAAAGAAAACCCCGAGAACCCCCATGAGTCGATGGTCTAGTCCAAAACCTGTCAGTTCAGTTAGATTTTTACTACCTACTATAAGTAACAGCAACATAGGGGAATATTCATTTATAGCACATTTTACTATAGGGAAAAATGTACTTTTTATTTACGTGTTTTCTTGAATTTTATATTTTACAATTTTTCGCAATAGTGGCCCTTTAACTGCTTTAAGACCACTCCATGCCAATTGGCACGGACGCAGCGGCAGCCCCAGGACCGCTCAACGCTAATTGGCGTAAAGTCCTGGGGCTTCGCTCCACTCCATCATCAATCTCCCAGCGGCGACCGCCATCTATTTACACTGTAAAGTGCTGCGATCTACGGCAGCGCTGTACTTGGGGACAGCCGTGTCACTTGGCTGTCCCCCTGGGAGGCACAAGAGCGATTGGCTGTCATAGGCTGATGTCTATGACAGCTGGTCGTGGTGATTGGCTGGCGGGGGGAGGGAGGGATTGTTAAAAACAAAACCAAAACAAATGTGTGAAATTTATTTACAAAAAAAAAAACCCTAATAAAAAAATAAACAAACAGGGCACAGGAATCGGAACCCTCCAACAGAAAGCTCTGTTGGTGGGCAGAAAAGGAGGGGGGGGGAGAATTACCTGTGTGCTGAGTTGTACGGCCCTGCATCGCGACGTTAAAGCTGCAGTGGCCTAAATTGTAAGAGATAGCCTGGTCACTAGGGGGGTGTAAGCCTATGGTTCTGAAGTGGTTAATGGTAAGCCTCTTCTTTATTTCTTGATTGTTCCTATAAAGGCTCAGATAACAGCTATAGGCGATCGTCATACATGTGACATGAGGATTGTTTTAATCCTGGGGAAATGATACAATATTTATTGATATAAATGATTCATTTCCTCTTAAGCACCCGGGTGGCCGATTTTCCAGCCCTGGATTTATGAAGAATTTATGCCGCCAGCAACACTTTTCCACGATGATAAAAATTGCCCTCTGGAATGGCCAACGGGGCGACAGATGTAATAAGATGCTTTTCTCTCACCGTCGCTGAGATTGCTGAAGGTCGCGGCTTCTGAGGACATTGCTGGTGGCAAACAATACAGTACAAGAAAGACAAACTAAGTGACCAATTATCTGAATCTTATGGAAACAGGAATAGATGCGGGGAGGGGATGGGAGGCCCATAATCTTATAACCACCATGACCGTAGATTCAGAAAAGAAAGATCGCTGTAATCCCGTCTGCTCCAGCAATATTGTGTATTTATAAAGCACTGACATCTACAGAGTATGTCACTGACTGTCCTCAGAGGAGCTCACAGTCTAATCCTACTATAGTCATAGTCTAATGTCCTATCATAGTATTATTATGTATTTATATAGCACTGACATCTTCTGCAGCACATTACAGAGTACATAGTCATGTCACTGACTGTCCATCAGAGGAGCTCACACTCTAATCCTACCATAGTCATAGTCTAATGTCCTACCATATTATTATTATGTAGTTATATAGCACTGACATCTTCTGCAGCACTTCACAGAGTACATTCTTATGTCACTGACTGTCCTCAGATGAGCTCACAATCTAATCCTACCATAGTCATAGTCTAATGTCCCACCATATAATTATTATGTATTTATATAGCACTGACATCTTCTGCAGCACTTCACAGAGTACATACTCATGTCACTGACTGTCCTCAGAGGAGCTCACAATCTAATCTCTACCATAGTCATAGTCTAATGTTCTATTATATTATTATTATGTATTGATATAGCACTGACATGTTCTGCAACACATTACAGAGTACATAGTCATGTCACTGTCTATCCTCATAGGAGCTCACAATCTAATCCTACTATAGTCATAGTCTAATACCCTACCATATTATTATTATGTATTTATATAGCACTGACATCTTCTGCAGCACTTTACAGAGTACATACTCATGTCACTGACTGTCCTCAGAGGAGCTCACAATGTAATCTCTACCATAGTCATAGTCTAATGTTCTATTATATTATTATTATGTATTGAAATAGCACTGACATCTTCTGCAGCACTTTCCAGAGTACATAGTCATGTCACTGACTGTCCTCAGAGAAGCTCACACCCTAATCCTACCATAGTCAAAACTTAGTGTCCTACCATATTATTATTATTACGTATTTATATAGCACTGACATCTTCTGCAGCACGTTACAGAGTACATAGTCATGTCACTGACTGTCCTCAGAGGGGCTCACACTCTAACCCCTACCATAGTCATTGTGTAATGTGCTACCATATTATTATTATGTATTTATATAGCGCTGACATCTTCTGCAGCACTTTACAGAGTACGTAGTCATGTCACTGACTGTCCTCAGAGGAGCTGGCAATCTCAACTTATTTCACTTTTTTTTTTACTGCAGCTAAAAAAAATCGATGGGAATTTGCATGCGATGTGTGAATTTATGTTGCAAGATGCAAGGGGCTTTTTTTCGTGCAAGCGAAATGGCAACAATTTTGCAAATTTGAGCAGAAGTGTGAGTCTTCATTGACTTTCATGCAATGTGTAGGGAGCGCGTTTTTGCACATTTGCTTTCTGCATGTGAATTTTGGTGAACACTGCCTAGGAGCGTGCGATATACTTTTTAGTAACCTTTCTCAATGTACAGCGTTCTGGCAGCAGAACTCAGACCTCACACTCTGCATGCTTATTACTGGCAAATTACTCATTCACTTACAGTTTTGCCAACTCATCCCTATAATTGCTGACGGGTCTAAGTTATGCAGATTCTGTGGCTAATTACAAATATCTAAACTGAATCTACGCAGCCACAATGTCTGTGTAATTTGCATGTGTTCACAGCGAGAACTGATACACAGGTTACCTTTCAATGTTGTAAACAGCGTATATTATAGATGACTAGCTGATTGCCCGGCGTTGCCCGGGAATGTATTTGGCTGGTGTTGGCTCCACCCACTTTTTCTAACCCTAACATACAATTACTCAATGACCAAGTTTGTGAGCTTTTGGGGTCTTTGGCATCAGTAATTTGCATTGAAATGAAACAAATCTGATTGGCTGTTTGTGGCTCCACCCCATTTCTGAATTTGAACCCCAGTGACCCAATAACCAACTGTACCAGGTTTGAGGCCCGTGCCCTTGAAAAGCAATAGGTGAAGTTTGATTCACTTTTGTAGGCTCCACCCACTTTTCTGAATATTAATCCCAGTCACCCAGTGACCAACTGCGCAAAGTTTAAAAACCCTGCCATTAACAGTGTAAGAATGGCTGCAGTTTACATTTTCCCAGTGAAATTTGTATTTGTCTCCACCCACTGATGACCCGCCGTTGCCCGGATATGTATTTGACTGGTGTTGGCTCCGCCCACTTTCTAACACGAACGCACACTCAATGACCAAGTTTGTGAGCTTTGGGGTCCTTGGCATCAATAATTTGTATATTATTTCCCATAGAAATTAAATCAGATACGCTGTTTGTGGCTCTGCCCCTCTCCAGCATTTGAACCCCAGTCACCCAATGACCAACTGTAGCAGGTTTGAGGCATCTGCTATTAACAGTGTAAAAATGGCAGCAATTTAAATATTCCACTTGAAAATCAACAGGTGAATTTTGATTGGCTATTATAGGCTCCACCCACTTCCCTGAATATTAATCTCAGTCACTCAGTGACCATCTGGGCAAAGTTTGAGAACCCTGCCATAAACAGTGTAAGAAGGGCTGCAGTTTACACTTTCCCAGTGAAATTTGTTTTTGGCTCCGCCCACTTTTTGCAACTTGGACACAAAGTCACTACTCAATGCCCAAGTTTGTGAGCTTTGGGGTCCTTGGCAACAATAATTTGTATTTTCCCATGAAATGAAACAAATCTGATTCACTGTTTGTGGCTCTGTCCCCTTTTCTGAATTTGAACGCCAGTGACCCAATGACCAACTGTACCAGGTTTGAGGCTTGTGCCATTAACAGTGCAAGAATGGCAGCAATTTTAATATTCTCCTTGAAAAGTGACATGTGATTTTTGATTGGCATTTTTAGGCTCCACCCACTTTTCTGAATATTAATCCCAGTCACCCAGTAACCAGCTAAGTTTGAGAACCCTGCCATTAACAGTGAAGAAGGGCTGCAGTTTACAATTTCCCAGAAAAATCTGTTTTTAACTCCACCCACTTTTTGTAACCTGGACACACAGTCACTACTCAATGACCAAGTTTGTGAGCTTCTGGGTTCCTGGCATCAAAATTGTGCTAATGGAAGCAGTTTATACAGCAAATAAATCTGGCTGTTTTTGGCTCCGCCCCTTTTCTGAATTTGAGCCCCAGACACTTAACGACCGACTGCAGCAGGTTTGAGGCCTCTGCTATTAACAGTGTGAGAATGGCTGCAGTTTCAATATTCCCCTTGAAAATCAATAGGTGATTTTTGATTGGCTCTTGTAGGCTCCACCTACTTTTCCGAATATTAATCCTAGTCACCTAGTGACCAACTGTGTGAAGTTTGAGAACCCTGCCATTAACAGTGTAAAAAAAAGCTGCAGTTTACATTTTCCCATGTAAAAAGTTAGTTGTTTTTGGCTCCGCCCACTATTTCTAATCTTGACATAGTCACTTAATGACCAACTTTATGAGCTTTGGTGTCCTTGGCATCAATAAGTTGCATTTTACCACTGAAATTAAACAAATCTGATTGGCTGTTTTTGGCCCGCTTCCTTCAGAATTTAAACCCCAGTCTCCCAGTGACTGACTGTAGCAGATTTTAGGCCTCTGCCATTAAGAGTGCATGAATGGCAGCAATGTAAATATTCCCCTTGAAAATCAAAAGGTGAATTTTGATTGGCTGCTGTAGGCTCCACCCACTTTTCTGAATATTAGTCCCAGTCACCCAGTGGCCAACTGTGTCACGTTTGAGAACCCTGCCAATAACAGAATGGCTGAAATCAATCTAAAAAATCTGATTGGCTGTTTGTGGCTCCACCCCTTTAGTGAATTTGGACCCCAGTTACCCAGTGACTGACTGTATCAGGTTTGAGGCCTCTGACACTAACAGTGTAAAAATGGTAGCAGTGTGAATATTCCCCTTGAAAATCAATAGGTACATTTTGATTGGCTGTTGTAGGCTCAACCCACATTTCTGAATATTCATCCCAGTCACCCAGTGGCCAATTGTGTAAAGTTTGGGAACCCTGCCATGTTAAAAATGTAGTTGTTGGCACCGCCCACTTTCTCAAACCTTGACATACAGTCACTCAATTATCAAGTTTATCAGCCTTGGGGTCCTTGGTATCAATACTTTGTATATTCCCATTAAAAAATAAACAAATCTGGCTGTTTGTGGCTCCGCCCCCCTTCTGAATTTGGACCCTAATCACCCAGTGACCAACTGTACCAGGTTTGAGGAGTCTGCTTTTACCAGTATAAGAGAATGGTAGCAGATGAAATATTCCCTTTGAAAATCAATAGGTGAATTTTGATTGGCTGTTTTCTTGAATCTTAATCGCATTCACCCAGTGACCAAGTGTGCCAAGTTTGAGAACCCTGCGATTAACAGTGTAAGAATGGCTGCAGTTTACATTTTCCCATTTAAAATGAACGGCTGAAATTTGAATGGCTGTTTTATGCTCCGCCCACTTTTCCTGGATTTGTAACCTCGGTCACCAAGTGACCAACTGTGCCAAGTGTGGGGACTCTGGCTTGTTTACTGTGAGAATGGCAGCCTTTTACATTTTTTCCATTGACATGAATGGATGAAATCTGATTTGCTGTTTGTAGCTCCGCCCAGGTGTGCAGGGGGGCCGCGAGACCCCCAGAACATATCATCCCAGGTAGTAAGGGATCTGTGTACCAAGTTTCGTTCAAATCGGTCAAGCCGTTTTCGAGTGATCGCGACACACACACACACACACACACACACACACACACACACACACACACACACACACACACACACACACACACACACACACACACACACACACACACACACACACACACACACACACACACACACACACACACACACACACACACACACACACACACACACACACACACACACACACACACACACACACACACACACACACACACACACACGATTTTATATATATAGATCAGCTGTAGGGATGGGACTATAGTTCTCTCAACTACAATGTTTCCCTACAGTGATATACAGATACATAATAACAATATGGCAGGACATTAGGCTATGATTATGGTAGGATTAGATTGTGAGCTCCTCTGAGGACAGTCAGTGACATGACTATGTACTCTGTAATGTGCTGCAGAAGATGTCAGTGCTATATAAGTACATAATAATATGATAGGACATTAGACTATGACTATGGTAGGATTAGACTGTGAGCTGCTCTGAGGACAGTCAGTGACATGACTATGTACTCTGTAAAGTGCTGCAGAAGATGCCAGTGCTATATAAATACATATTAACAATATGGTAGGACATTAGATTATGACTATGGTAGGATTAGATTGTGTGCTCCTCTGAGGAGAGTCAGTGACATGACTATGTATTCTGTAAAGTGCTGCAGAAGATGTCAGTGCTATATAAATACATAATAATAACATGGTAGGCCATTAGACTATGACTATGGTAGGATTAGAGTGTGAGCTCCTCTGAGGACAGTCAGTGACATGACTATATGCTCTGTAATGTGCTGCAGAAGATGCCAGTGCTATATAAATACATAATAATAATATGTTAGGACATTAGACTATGACTATGGTAGGATTAGAGTGTGAGCTCCTCTGAGGACAGTCAGTGACATGACTATGTACTCTGTGATGTGCTGCAGAAGATGTCAGTGCTATATAAATACATAATAATAATATGGTAGGACATTAGACTATGACTACGGTAGGATTAGAGTGTGAGCTCCCCTGAGGACAGTCAGTGACAGGACTATGCACTCTGTGATGTGCTGCAGAAGATGTCAGTGCTATATAAATACATAATAATAATATGGTAGGACATTAGACTATGACTACGGTAGGATTAGAGTGTGAGCCCCTCCGGGGACAGTCAGTGACATGACTATGTACTCCGTAATGTGCTGCAGAAGATGAGCTCCTCTTGTTCCTCCTTGCCCAGAGGTGCCTCCATGCTCTGGACACTACGCTGACAGACACAGCAAACCTTCTTGCCTCAGCTCACATTGATGTGCCATCCTGGATGATCTGCACTACCTGAGCCACATGTGTGGGTTGTAGACTCTGTCTCATGCTACCGCTAGAGTGACAGCACCACCAGCATTCAGAAGTGACCAAAACATCAGACAGAACCACTCCTTTATTGGGTATGTCCTGGTAATTGCCTGTGAAATTGATTGTCAATCAGTGTTGTTACCGAAGGGGACAGTGTGATTTCACAGAAGTGTGATGGAGTTGGAGTTACATCGTGTTTAATTGATCCCTTTATTTTTTTGTGATACATATACAGTATATACCCCCCCTTTTCCACCTCACTTTCTGCACAGGTAAACAGAACCAATGCTATTCACTTGGCTAGTGCACATTTGAATGTGTTTCCCCCTGCAGATAAAAACAGACAGCAGTAAAGCATTGCACGCATTTTCTCTATCAATTACATTAGCTTCTGTGATAAATGTGCATGTTTTCACAAATACAGACACACATGATGTGCAGAAAAGGCATACAGAAAACCGACAGATGAGTGTGCTCCCAGCCTCAGCTTATTACACTCACTCTGTCCATTTCTGATCGCAGAACTGGCTCTGCAGACTCCTCCAGCATCACTACAGTACACAGCACTTGGGGAGGGGTGGAGAGGCTGGGGGCGGGGCTCTGCAGACTCCTCCAGCAACATTACATTACACAGCACTTGGGGAGTGGATGGAGAGGCTGGGGGCGAGGGGGTGGAGAGGCTGGGGGGGGGGGCAGGGCGCTGTACACAAGAGCCTGCTGAACACTGAATAGGGACCATCTACAAATATCTGTCTACAAAACTTTGTATAATTCTTTATCGGTGGCTTAGCACAGGCAGTCGTTAGAGCAATTGTGCAGAGAGCAGTCATTTTTTTTCTCTCCATGCCCTTAGTTGTCAGTCTCTCAGGACATATATATTTATTCACGCATGAATATCCTGCTTTTAAAACCTGCAGGTTCCTTTTCAAACCCTTTATCTCTTCTTTTATCTGCTACTTAGATGAGGTGTGGAGGAGGTCTTGCACTCCGATTTATATTTAGTGAAAGTAGCAATGTGAGGTGTGACAGGGCTAGTATTTATGGTCACAGCTCCCCAATATATATATACACACATGTTCTGCTCCTCCCCACAGTTTCCTGTCATAGTGAGCTCGTTTCAAAGTGTGACATTTATAACCCGGGTCCCCGAGTGCGGGGACAGACATTTAGAAGGCTGGACGAAAAGACGAAGTCACAAGCTCTGCTGTGGGAACTGGTAAGTAAGCGAGTTCTGAGAATTTACTAAATGAGACATATGGGAACTGGGATGACAGTGGCCTGAGGTAGAGCGCTTGTACTCATTAGTGGAGGAAAAAAGCTGAAACGAGATGATTTATGACAGGGACGGTAACGAGCTTGGCTTCGGAGAACAGAATAATGGCGAGAAGAGAGACAGGGGGAAAAAAACGTGACGTAAAAAATAAAGACGTAGGTTGGAAAATTAGTGATGTGAAGATGTTGTTTACTCTGGAGTAAAATGTGAAGGAATGTAATAGAATAATATGCTCAGGGCCGGCGCTACCATAGAGGCAAAGGAGGCAACTGCCCCAGGACCCCAGAGCCCGTAGGGGCCCCCAGTGGCTACAAGAGGAAAACATTTTTCAAATCGACCTTATAGTTTTTGAGAAAATTGATTTTAAAGTTTCTAAGGAAAATAGTATACTTTTAAATGCAGTAAATGTCACTTTTAGTAGCAAACCTAACGGTAGTGTAATATTACATGCATCAAAAGAAAGAGCAATACATTTCCTGACGGGGTTTCCAGGGGGTCTATATGCAGCCGCAGCGCTTTGGCCAGGGATCGCTATACAGCCGCAATATGGCTGCATAAAGATCTCTGGCATTTTTTCCTACTTTCCCAATTTTTTTTTATGTTTACGGTGTGGGAATTTTTTTTTTTTTAATTATGTGGGGTCCCCCCTCCTGAAACTTTTTAACCCCTTGTCCCCTATGCAGGCTGGGATAGCCAGAATGTGGAGCTCCGACCGAATGGGGCTTCACACCCTGACTATACCAGCTGCAAAAAAGGTCCCTTAATGCCGATTTTTGTTCCGGTGTATCTGTTGGGGGCCCCCCTGGTTTATTTGGCCCTGGGGCCCCATTGTTGCTTAAACCGGCCCTGAATATGCTGTACGTTCCTGTAGCTCAGATGGCAAGTGAAAAGAAAAAGTGGTCAGTGTTGACAGATCAGGAGATCAGCTATTGGTGGACAACCACTACGATAAGGTGTCGGATGTCAGGATCGCCGTTCCCAGGTCAGTCAAGAAGTTCCGTTCACCGTGGACTCCATATGGAAGCTGAATTCCCGCTCACCAAACATTGCCCAGTCAGACAGAGTTGGAGGGGTGTCGGAGTTGGAGGCTCCCTTTGCTAATAGTTTTTCTTCGAATTGGCACTGTGATTGGCCTGAGGAATCGGACTGAGACCCGCGAAGCGCGTTGCCTGTGCTAAATAAAATTCTTTGTTCATATAGGAATTTCGTTATTGAGGTAAGCCCCCTTAGCTTTTTCGATTTTAAACTGGTTTTATTCCATTTTATACATACCAGGGTGCCTCTTTCCCTTTAACTATTCCCAGTCAGAGTTTCAGACAACAACACTGATAGAGGGTTTTGAGGGTATTTATTCACAAAAATAAAAAAGCATGCTATAATTAACGCATTTCAGGAGGATCATCCTCGCTTCTTCAGAGGATAAAATTGTAGCACTAGACATTAGAGTTATCGCCCATCTCTGATCCTTGTCTGCTGCATTGGTAGATTAGAAAGTCAGTCCAGTCCAGAAGGATCTCCTACAGGAATTCCCAGCTAGGTCTTGGTTTTCCCAGAACCAGGCTTAGGCCCGGTTCACATCTGCGTTTTTTTGCGGATCCGGTAATATGGAACCGGCCATCTGGATCCTGGAAAATGGTCAGTTTTTACAGCTAGTGTGCTGTAAAACGTCCGTTTTCCATTGTTTCCTATTCAGCTGCAAAGCCTTCCGTTTCCGTTCCACTGAACGAAACGGTCCGGAAAATTGGGCCCTGCTGCATTTTTTTGTCCGTTCAGCGGAACGGACAACAGAACTGTACGGCCAGTTCTGTTGGCAAAACCTAATGTGAACCGAGCCTTAGCCATGTGCATATGCAGAACCTGGATGAGTAGAAGACGTCACAGCAGTGACAATCATGTCACGTTCAGCCAGCTGAGGTAGCAGGGAAGCAGCTTCCAATGCACTCTGTCACGAGAGAAGTATGGGAGCAGTCATTGCACATCTACTACTGAACATGCTGATAACCTGCCTATTAGGCTGATCCCCTAACTGTACGTATTGGATTTCTGGTGCATCTCGTATGATGCAATTAGTGTCACAATTGACGTTACATTGGGAAACATCACAGAAATCACAAAAAAAGAATGACCCTACATAGACACGCCATAAAAGGACACAGGAGAGATCACCACAGTAGGACAACTGCCCATTTTTTTCCCAGCTGGAGCTTATTGCCGAATCTGAATATTATGGTCCTGAGAGGTGACATTGGATCTGTGCAGGTCCAGAAATACTTTGAATTTAGAGTCATCCTGATCATCATAGGGCAGCATAACTCGATATTGACCTTAGTTTTCAAAATCACTGTCCAAAATTTTGATGACCACCTTCACCGCCTGTTTCATCCCCCCCTAGAATTCTTTATGGAGTTGTTGTGGACTTCTTATATTGTGTGAAAATGTGGACGTCAAGTCAGTGTGCTCAGAATTTGATAAATGGGGTCACCGGGAACTAATCCTTGAGAAAAAGGCTGTTACTGCACTTGAGAAGAATTCACACACCCACCTCGAGTTGTTTTTTGAATCACTCGTGTATGATACATGTGAAGAAATAAGAACATACTTTAGATAAAGAGTCCAGCAATATTTGACCTGCATTCTTATTCCAGGCCAGTGACTCAACATAGGAGGTGCATCAATACACCGGACAGGCGACCAATGAGGATTTTTAGAAGATCTGCAGATAGATGGTCCCGTAGTTCTCTCATGATAGCTATACTTGAAGTAGGCTCTCACCACTGCTGCCGTACTGATGCTCATAGATCATTAATTTGTATTGATTTATTTAAGTATATAGCACCAACCACCATAGAGTCTGTCCTGTGCTCCTCTATACTCGTATGGTATGCTGGCGCCACCACCAGCGACAGATACAAAATTCAGAGGGTCATCAGATCAGCGGAGAGAATAATTGGGACCCCCCCCCCCCTCTTGAGCTCATCTAGGATGTGCTCTAGGGCAACAAAGATTGCTAATGACCCATCTCACCCGGGTCATCGCTTCCTCCAATGGTGGGGGGGCGCTAGTGCACCCTAAGCAGGAGGGGAGGAGTGCAGTAAAAGGAGCGGTGTGCACAGTGTGGGGAAGGGGGTAAGTCTCCCCCCCTTCCCTCACCTTGCCCCCCCCCCCCCCCCCCCCGGATCTCCCCTCCGGTATTTTTAACTCTCGGCGGCTAACAGCAGGCGGAGACTTACCGCCGTTCTTCTAGCCACAAGAGACCCTCTCGCTCGGTGCCTCTCGCTCTGCTCTGTGCACAACTAGTCTGGTCTTCAGTAGACAGAGCAGAGAGCAGAGAGGCAGAGCTCAAACTTCCCCGGCAGACCTTTTACACCACTGCTAAGGTCATGTATATTTTGCCCCACCCATGACCACGCCCACATTCTGTTGCGTGACAACACCCATTTTTCGCTGCGCTACGCACGCCGCAGGAGTTTTTTTTATCAGTATGAAATATCTGTTGTCAGTAAATTATTAGATCTTACTCTGTAAAAAATAACATTAAAAATGTGGGCGACACTGGTACAGGGCCCCATAATCTCCTATTGCCTGGGGGCCCCATAAATTGTCAGTCCGCCCCTGTATATGTCTATGTATGTATCGTGTAGTGTATGTATCATAGTCTAGGGCCAATTTTAGAGGGAAGCCAACAAACTTATCTGTATGTTTTTGGGACGTGGGAGGAAACCGGAGTGCCGGATGAAACCCATACAGACACGGGGATAACATACAATCTCCTTGCAGATGTTGACCTGGCTGGGATTTAATACGGGGACCCAGCGCTGCAAGGCGAGAGAGCTAATCACTACGCCACCGTGCTGCTGATCATTCATGGATCGTTCATGGATCATTCCGTTTTCCAAACTTCATTTTTATTGTATTTGGCACAGGTGGCCTCTGGGTTAAACAGCTCAAAGATGCCCTGTAGTCTACTTTGCTTTTTTGAAGTTAACATCAACTTTCTAGTAAAAATAACCATTTTCATTGCTTTCTTTCTATGTGTAGCAAGTCATGTAGTATGAAGACCTTATTAGGCCACAGTTATTCTATGAATAGCACTGAGCCTCTTGCTTGTATCACTATGTGCAAAGCAGGTGAAGGTTTAGCAGCCATCATAGGGCCGCACTGGCCGCACTCGCCGCACTCGCCGCACTGGCGCTATGATGGCTGTTTAAACCTCCACCTGCTTTGGACATAGTGGTGACCAATGAGCATTTTTAGAAGATCTGCAGATAGATGGTCATGTAGTTCTCTCATGATAGTTATACCTTAAAGAGAACCTGAACTGAAAATAAAAAGTCAAAATAACCATACACAGGTCATACTTACCTCCCATGTAGTCTGCTCATCAATCTCTTTCTCCTCTCATGTGTCCTGTTTGTCCACTGTGATCAATGGATTTCTCTGTCCTCCATTTTAAAAATGACCATTACCCCATAACAGCTTCCTGGTCAGCACACTGTTACACTGTAATATCACCCACTTGAGCCATAGGGGAACATGGACATTACCCTGCACATTCAGTTGTAACTGACAGCTGCTGATATATAATTGACAGCAACTGGTATATTTCAGTTCTGACAAAATATTGTCAAAACCGGAAGGGATGACTGTAAGAAGAAAATGGTGAGCTTCTGAGAGGAACTGACGGCGAGGTAAGGATGTAATATTAATTTGCAGCTACATCATGCGTTTATTTTCAATAATTTTCTTCTCTTCAGATTCCCTTTAAAGGGGAACTGAAGTAAGAGGTATACGGAGGCTGCCATGTTTATTTCCTTTCAATCAATACCAGTTGCCTGGCAGCCCTGCTGGTCTATTTCTCTGCAGTAGTATCTGAATAACACCAGAAACAAGCATGCAGCTAGTCTTGTCAGATCTGACTTTAAAGTCTGAAACACCTGATCTGCTGCATGCTTGTTCAGGGGCTATGGCTAATAGTATTAGAGGCAGAGGATCAGCAGGACTGCCAGACAACTGGTATTGCTTAAAAGGAAATAAACATGGCAGCCTCCATATAACTCTCTCTTCAGTTCCCCTTTAAGTAGGCTCTCACCACTGCTGCCATACTAATGCTCAAGGATCATTTATTTTTATCTATTTATTTAAGTATTTATATAGCTGCAACATATTACGCAGCGCTGTACACATATAGGGCTTATTTCAATAAAGCGTGCTAACACTTAGCGCGACAATGATAAGCCGCTTTGCACGTGATATCATGCACACAAAGGTATCGTTATCACGTGAAGTCACTGCAGATCACGCGAACAGTATGTAGATAATGAATTATTACTGTATACAGTACATTACGTGACGCGATTTAAACTTCGCGCGCCGTATTACAAAGCACCATTGCTGATTTCATTGCCAAACTCTATCTTTTGATTGCGTGAAGCGCCATAGCTTTCAATGGCATTTCGCACTTAGCGCGTGAAGCGTAACGCTGTTCGCGCGATAAAATGGTGGAAACTGTTCGCGCGCATAATGCTTTGCGCTCTCGTTTGTGCGTGCGAAGCCTTTACAGGTGATAACTGAGTTATCACACTTTAGTGAATTAAGCCCATAGTCTTCTCACTGTCCCTCAGAGGGGCTCACAATCTAGTCCCTACCAGACTAGTCCCTACCATTGAAATACATTAGCCAAGCGCTTTTCAAAGCGATGACGTTTTTTAAAAGCACTCAGAAGCGCTCTTGGTGTGCAGCAGCCCTAAGTCACATGCCTACACTAGCAAATGAAGGCAATTAACAGGAAGATTTCTATTCATGTAATGCTCATCAGGATTAGAAATCCAAATCTCCTTGGTGGCCTCCCCAGAAATCCGACCTGACTCCACAGCACAGCACTGAAGCGCCTGGCAGTCTGGGGCTACGCAGGGGCATAGCAATAGGGGGTGCAGAGGTAGTGACCGCATCGGGGCCCTTGGGCCAGAGGGGCCCGAATGGGCCCTCCATTAACTACAGTATTAGCTCTCTATTGGTCCTGTGCTGGTAATAATCACTTCTATAGATACTTTGAATAGTGATAATCATTAACAAACTGTTCCCCATTCCCTTCTTGCAACTCTGACACTGTAGTTACCATTGGCAGGTTTTGGTGCGCCAAATCAATTGTTACGTATAGAGTGCTTGGGGGGCCTAATGTAAAACTTGCATCGGGGCCCACAGCTCCTTAGCTACTCCACTGGGGCTACGTTCTTGCAGCCAGCTTCACTGCAGGCCTTTTCCTTCACTTGTTGTTGGAAACCTTCCTGGTTGCTTAAAACCAAATGGTAATATTAGTAAAGGATTTGGCGAAGTAGCAGGAAAGGAATACATGTCACCAGATTCTAAGGTATTATCTTTTTATTTACAAAACACTTACTGAGTGGCAGTTGCTCAGTCCAACTGCCAAAATAGTGTGTAATGTAAGTGAATAGGTGGATTGGTCAGTATCTTTGAATAGATCCTTTCCAGGGAACAGTTTTGTAAACAATAAAGGTAACACTGAGAATTCCCCACGACGATATAGATTAGTCGAAAATCTGCCAGATCTGTTAGATAAAGGTAACACTGAGAATTCTGCACAAGGAGTTCTACCACCTACTGTTAAGCGACAGTGATGAGCGAAAAGGATAATATTTTTTTTCACATTTATTTTCCGCAAAAATAATGTTAAATTTGACTTTTGAGCAAAAATGCCATTAATCATTTTGTAGTAGGTTTGTGATTTTTTTTTTTCTGCATTTTCACAATATTTTTATGTTAAAAAAATAATGAGTTTTCTTGGTAAAAACTGGGGGAGGGTGCCCAACAGCTGGCTCAGAAGCCATGCGAGTTGAATTTGCTGCCAGTGCGGGGGGTGGATGTCACGGGCCCCCAGGTTATTTTTGCCCTGGGGCCCCCATTATAAATAGAAGCAGCCTTGCTGCCAGCATTTGCTATGATATGGTAAACTGAAGTGGAAACTATATAGTGGGTGACTGAGGAAATATGAGGTTAACCAACAAACCCAAGAAGAGTCTCATTTCTGGGAAGGAGTGTCCCTGGGCAGGATTCTCAGCGGTAACAGGAGCAAGGTGAGTCAAACCGTGAGGGGTACGTTCTCTGACACATAACACACGGTAGTAGAGAGATGACTTGGAGGGAAGTGTTTACAGTCTTTCTGCAGTATTTCTTGAGAGATAGAAATAAGCCTTGGAAATAAACACAGAGACAATCGGAACCTGGGCGGTTTAGTATTTCCTGCCAGAGGGAGGATAGGTGTAGTAGAGGGGCGTTGCTAGGATCCTAAGAGATCTGGGGCACTTTGGACACTCCAGATGAAAAATGGCTGTGGCCATGCACCAGAATGTGGGTGTGGTCATAGGTGGGGCCAAATTTACATGAACGTAACAATGGTCTAAGAAGGCCTGCCCATCAAAATGTTGAATGAAGCCCCCCTTTCCATTAATACAGAAAAAATAAAATGCTGCATATCACATAATTAGGCAGTGTCACTTAAACATATGGGACATGCTGGGTGCTCTGTGGTGCCATGCTGGACATTGTGGTACCTCTATGGGGCATGCTGGATGTTGTGGTGACATGCTGGAAGCTGTGGTGCTTGCCTGAAGCCTCCATAGCAGGGGTCTCAAACTCGATTTACCTGGGGGCCGCAGGAGACAAAGTCAAGATGAGGCTGGGCCGCATAAGGAATTTCACAATCACGGCGCATCGCCGCCTCTGCCCGCCCCTCTCACTCTTCCTTCACAGAGAGGGGCGGGGAGAGGCGGTGATCGTTGCAGCAATTGATGTCAGGAGGGGCGGAGCTGAAGCTGAAAGCTCTGCTCCTTCCAGGAAATGCCGGCGGATTGCCCCCCGGGCTCTGCAGCCCTCGTTTAGCGGCGGGGATGCGGCAGATTACTTGGGAGCACTGAAGCGAACTATAAGGAAGCTTTTGCCGGCGAGAGCCACAAAATATTGTATCGAGGGCCGCAAATGGCCCGCGGGCCGTGAGTTTGAGACTCCTGCTCCATAGGGTGCATACATCATTGTGTGTGTCCTCACTGTACCTCCCCCCGAACCCTCCCCCCCCCCCCCCAGCAGAGTAGCACAGTAGGAGGAACTACTTATCTCCTCCATCCGCTCTCCAAGTCTGGAGACATCCTCTGTAGCTGGCGATTCTCCCCATAGCATCCGAGAATCAAACGCTAGGAACTCTAGCCTCTAATACATTCTCAGGCACTAGGGGGAGAAGCTCAGAAGAGAAGATGTCTGCAGAATTTGGAGGCCAAGCGGCCGGAGGCGAGTACTGCTGCCCGCTGTCTGACTCTGCTTCGGGGACATCCAGGGCACCCTACCATAGATCCGGGGCACATGCCACTGATCCTGGGTGCTAACAACGCCCCTGGTGTAAATGGGGATTCTCACAAGATGAGGAGGCAACCAGTGATGAGCAAAAATGCTGATTTTTTTTCCGCTTTAAATAGAGTCTGAAGCCTAAAAAAATACCCCTTTTTAATAGCCAGTCCTCTTCAGCATTACTGCCATAGCTGAAATGCCCTATTCCCGTGTCAGAACGAGGTCTTAATCCCCCCGAAATCCCCGGGGGAAGATTTGGGGCTCCTTCCTGGAGAAAGCAGAGCTTTGTGCAGTAGCTCTGCCTCTATTAGCATGAATCCCTGCCTCTCCCCGCCCCTCTCAGTCTTCAGTCTTATTTCACTGAGAGGGGAGGGAGGAGGCGGAGATCCGTGGAGATTGGTGCGACTGGAGGCAAAGCTCTCCCTCCCCTGGGCAGCAAAATCCACAACCTGGAAAGTTGTGGATTTGTGCCCCGGAATTTTGGGGGGATAAAAGCTCGTTCTGCCACAGGGATGCGGCGTTTCAGCTCTGGCATTATTGCTGAAGAGGACTGGCTATTAAAAAGAGGTAATTTTTTTAGGCTTCAGTCTCTCTTTAAATTTCGCAAAAATAATTCTACTTTCGAACAAAAATGCCAACAAAAATCATTTTGTAATAAGCTTGTGATTTTTTGCATCTTGCGCTAAAATAAATTATTTTTCACATTTGCGGGGGGAAAAAAATAGTTTTTCTGGTAAAAATAAAGATTTTCTACATTTTCGCGAAATTTCCTTGAAATTGAAAAATGACATTTAAAATGACTAACAAAAATTTGTGAGCAACACTGGTTGCAACAAGCACAATTAACCAATGTAGCCTTCAGTAGGCTAACCGTCTCCCCTCGGGTACAGGGTATCCATTGTTCTTCGGTCGCTCTCTTGAAAAACACACAGATTGTAAATAGCTGGCAGGAGGCCACCCTCCCCAGGAAGGTACCAAACACAGTGGGTTGAGTACTCAATGCCCGGCTATTTTTAGATACTGGCACTGATATTTGGCCTGATGAAGTTAGGTGGTAATGCTCACGAAACGCGGTGCCCTGGTGTAAATACATTTTCTGTTTATCCTTATCCATATCATCCTTGAGTTAAGCCACCTCTTCATTTTTGTTTAGATTTTTTTACCTTTCCAGGGGCCTCTTTCCTACATTATGTTTGAAGTATTGATCAGTTGGTGTGTTGTCAATATCGCTCTCTCGCTTCCCCATGCCATGACTCCAGTTTTGCTGTGAATTGTAATTTATGTCTTGCAGGGTCCCGTCAGGATGCCGGTTCAGGATTACATGCCGATACATCTGCTCCTGCTGCTCGTCATACCATCTCATGTGCTGCTGGGTAAATATCCAACTCTGTACAGAACAACGCCGCTGCCATTTGTAATTTCACTATTAACAGAAAAGACTAGTGCAAGCCAAATGAAAGACTGCTGCCCTCCGGCCACCCCCTCCTCACTCACTGTCAGACTCCTCACACAGCACAACAAGCTGCTTTTCCCCAATGCTGCTCTCCAGCCTCCCCTTCCTCACTCACTGTCAGACTCCGTACACAGCACAACAAGCTGCTTTTCCCCAATGCTGCTCTCCAGCCTCCCCTTCCTCACTCACTGTCAGACTCCTCACACAGCACAACAAGCTGCTTTTCCCCAATGCTGCTCTCCAGCCTCCCCTTCCTCACTCACTGTCAGACTCCTCACACAGCACAACAAGCTGCTTTTCCCCAATGATGCTCTCCTGCCTCCCCACTGCTCACTCACTGTCACACTCCTCACACAGCACAAGAAGCTGCTTTCCCTCAATGCTGCTCTCCTCCCTCCTCCCTCCTCACTCACTGTCAGACTCCTCACACAGCACAACAAGCTGCTTTCCCCCAATGATGACCCCTTCACCTCGCTTTCCTCTCGCTTCTCCTCCTGCTCTGACTGCATGCTGTAAGTGTAAACACACAGTACAAACATGCTGCCCCTGTAATCTCTGCCGCCTGATGCAAGTGTTTCACCTTGCTTCATGAGACAACCACCAACCCTGATCCCTACTGAGGGAGGGTTAGTGATGTGATTTGTTCAAAGCATTCTGTAAAGAACTGCAGAGAATGTGTCGGTGAAACATACTGTAAAGGAATGATAATAATTATGGTGCTATGGTTTTGTAGTTCAGGACTTTACACATCTTCACAAGTAATACATGATTGACGTACACTGCCTGCAGCTAGTACAGAATTCGGCCACAAGACTATTCACCATTGCCACATAACACTAATCCTCTGCTCAGTACACTGGATACCCATAAAATGGAGACTTCTGTTTAACATTGGCTTACTGACATTCCAATCCTTGTGCAATCTGGGCCCCGGATACCCAAAGGATTTGTTGCAACTGCATCACACCTCCCACAGACTTAGATCAAAAGAATCCAATAAATTGGTCACCTCCCAGAGTCCCCCTCAAAACCTTTGGAGACAGAACCTTCTGTCATACTGCCCCTACACTTTGGAACTCCCTACCACACCCAATCAGAATATCTCCACCCCTGGAAGCATTTAAAGCAGAATGAGGGCTCGTTCCCACTGTTGCGACGCGATTTCGGCCGCATTCCGACGCTTGTAAAAACGCATGCGGATGCGTTTCCACATGCGTTTTTACCCGCGATTTCGCCTGCGATTTCGCATGGCAGGGTGCCATGCGAAATTAACCATGACACTGCCAGGGCTAAATAAAATTGAAAAAGGTGCGAAATCGCACGCGAAATCGCGGGTAAAAACGCATGTAACAAACGCATGCGTTTTTACTATTAAATACATTAGCGGCGATTCGCACGGATTCCCGACGCAGGCGAAATCGTTGGCTCTTTTGTGCGTTTTTTTCACGCTGAAAAAAACGCACCTCAACAACGCTACAGTGGAAACAGGCCCATCCACTTGTATTACATGTGCGGATCTGCATGCGTTGGACGCATGCAGATTCGCGATAGTGGAAACGAGCCCTTAAACACAGCATTTCTTTTTTGCTCTAAAATATTATTTACAGCATATTATATACCTCTACATTTTTTTCTAGAACAGCATTCAACTAGTTAAACACAGGACCTACAAGCTCCCTGCAGGGACAGCTGCTAGTGCTTATCTTGTGTTTAACATTATCTTGTGTTTACTTAATTGTATCAAGTGAGGAATGTAAACACTTCTCTGACTGTGCAGACACTCCAGAACACAGAGAGGTACTCAGAAATAATTCCTGGTACATTACAATAGAAATACACCAGTTATGAATAAAATGCAATTGCAGCTCTCAGAGCAAATAAAACTGTACTTTGGGAACTTGTAATTTCTAAATGAATAATACTACGTATGCACAAAAGCAAATATTATAATAACTGTATGTGATATAAAAAGTAGGAAAACATGTTTTTATTGAATATTATGTCAGAGTTTTATACCGCTTTAAAGGAATACTGTAGGGGGGTCAGAGGGAAATGAGTTGAACTTACCTGGGCCTTCAAACGGTCCCCCGCAGACGCTCACCAATGCTCTGGCTCCGCCTCCGGTTCACTTCTGGAATTTCAGACTTTAAAGTCAGAAAACCACTGCGCCTGCGTTGCCGTGTCCTCACTCCCGCTGATGTCACCAGGAGCGTACTGCATAGGCACAAACCATACTGGGCTTGCGCAGTACGTTCCTGGAGACATCAGCGGGAGCGAAGACACGGCAATGCAGGTGCAGTGGTTTTCAGACTTTAACCCATTCGCGTTCCGTCGTTTTCACTTGAGAAATGTTCACCTCCCATTCATTAGCCTATAACTTTATCACTACTTATCACAATGAACTGATCTATATCTTGTTTTTTCCGCCATCAATTAGACTTTCTTTGGGGGGTACATTTTGCTAAGAGCCACTTTACTGTAAACCCATTTTAACAGGAAGATTAAGAAAAAAACGGAAAAAATCATTATTTCTCAGTTTTCAGCCATTATAGTTTTAAAATAATACATGCCTCCATAATTAAAACTCACGTATTGTATTTGCCCATATGTCCCGGTCATTACACAGTTAAAATTATGTCCCTATCACAATGTATGGCGACAATATTTTATTTGGAAATAAAGGTGCATTTTTTCCGTTTTGCATCTATCACTATTTACAAGTTTAAAATAAAAAAAATATAGAAATATTTCATCTTCACATTAATATTTAAAAAGTTTAGACCCTTAGGTAAATATTTACATGTTTTTTGTTTTTTTTATTGTAATGGTTTTTTTTTTTTTATATTAAACATTTTATTTGGGTATTTTTGGGAGGGTGGGGTGTAAACTATAGTTTTATAATGTAATTGTGTGTTGTTTTTAATTTTTTTTACTTTTAGTTGTAGTTTTACTTTTTGCCCACAAGATGGCGGCCATGAGTTTGTTTACATGACGTCACTCTAAGCGTAACACACGCTTAGAGTGACGCAGGGGGAGGCAACGGCCAGAAAAAGCACAGCTTCTGAGAGAAGCTGTCGCTTTTTCAGCGGGGGAGAGGAATCAGTGATCGGGCTCTATAGCCCGATACATTGATTCCTGGGCTACCGAATCCGCAGGCGGGAGTGCACGTGCACGCGCGCGATCGGCCGCAGGAGCGCGCGGTAGCGCGCATGGTTCCTGGACGTAGTTTCTACGTCCAGGAACCAAAATAGGTTAAAGTCTTAAATTCCAGAAGTGAACCGGAGGCGGCCAAACTGAAACGCCACCTGTTTAGTCTGGAATTTATGAACACCAGCCTGACTATTTCCTCTGTAACACAGTCCAGCCTGCAGCCCTGTATTGACCTGAGACACATCTATGCGCTTTGAGTCCTATGGGAGAAAAGCACATTACAAATGTTACTGTATTTTATTGTATTATTGTTTTAACATTAGCTTTATTTTTCTTCCATCGCAGCACACGTTCTGAACTGTACCTACAATGATAAGGGAACGGTGTTCTGTTCATGGAAGGCAAACGAGTCTTTACTATCAACACCGTGCAAATTATCAGCCAAAACTATTGACTGGAGCGCAAGGTAAGTCGATCAACTGCTTATTAAAAGATTGTGATACCTGATAATGGCTAGTCTAGATTGTCTCTGGCCAGGACCACACTATGCTGGACCGGGAACATACAGTATACGGTCACAGTGGATCTGAACCATGCTTTTAACTCATTAGCAGCTTCAACATTTTCCGTTTGAAAGCTGCTGTGCACTTAACCTCTGCCGGCAAATCTCGTTTTGGCTGCCTAATGGAGCCAGACAAGCAGGAGGCGGGGAGCAGGTATACTCACCTGTTCCAGATTGCTACTTCTCCTCCTCCACCGGCGGCTCTGAACTTCTGGCAGGTTTTCTGGGTCCCGATCACATGATATGACATGTGACTGGGATACAGGAGACCATGTCAGCGTTACAGTGCCACCCGGTGGTGGAAGAGGGGTATTGGAAGAGATGGAAGAGAATCTTCCATCACCTCTCTTCCAACCCTGGGTGGCGCTGTAACGCTGACATGGTGTCCTGGATCACATGTCATGCCATGTGATCAGAAACGAGAAGACATGTAGGGGTTACATGGCTGGCGCGGTGGAGGAAGGAGAAGACGATCCAGCCGTCCACACAGGTAACTATAACTTTTTGTTGTTCTTTAGAAAATGTATAGACCATTTGTGGCTAGCAGCCCCAGGCTAACACTATGTTTTAATTGTTAGTTAGTGGTTAGGTCTCTTTCGCGAGGGCATGTCAATGTTGTGGAGGAGTCTAGTACTGAACCATCTGCGCGCAGACTTTTTGGAAGCTAATGTCCTCCATTTTCTGCATCTGTTGTGTTGTTGTGAGAAACCTCAGCACTTGTCTTCTGTTCTATATAGCTGGTCCTACCATGAAGCAGACTGAATCACGTGATTCAGGGCAGCAGACTGTAGGGGGCAGCAACAGTTCTACACTCATTTGATATTTTTCGGTCTTTCCCTCTCCTCTGCTGCTTCTGCCTGACTCATGGAGCACAGAACTTGCCTGCTGGGAGTC
Organism: Hyperolius riggenbachi; assembly: GCF_040937935.1. NCBI lineage: Eukaryota > Metazoa > Chordata > Amphibia > Anura > Hyperoliidae > Hyperolius > Hyperolius riggenbachi. Next base: position 12,155,941 of record NC_090654.1, read on the forward strand.
TGTGTGTGCTGCCACACCCCTTAATTAAATAGGCACTGTGCTTTGCTAGCCCCGCCTCCTCGGCATATACCATTGCCCACTCTGGTTTCCCTGTCAGCCTACCACATTTCGTTATCGGCAACCAGCCACCTACCTACATATCCGCACTCAGCCATACACAGGGACGGATCTAGGGGGGGGCAAGCGGGTCTCTTGCCCCAGGCGCAGTTTGTTGAATTCTTAAAAAGGCGGCAAAATGAATGGCAGTTTAGGCGCCAAACCCTGACCTTGCCCCAGGCGCAACTTGGTCTTGATCCATCCCTGGCCATACATCTTTTAACAGCACCCTTCACTTGCCCACCCATCAGCATCCAGGCCAAAACAGGTAAAAAGGACACCTAAATGTCATACACACACAGACACAGACACACACACCACACATATATACAGGATCTTCTCAAAAAATTAGCATATTGTGATAAAGTTCATTATTTTCTGTAATGTACTGATAAACATTAGACTTTCATATATTTTAGATTCAAATACACACAACTGAAGTAGTTCAAGCCTTTTATTGTTTTAATATTGATGATTTTGGCATACAGCTCATGAAAACCCAAATTTCCTATCTCAAAAAATTAGCATATTTCATCCGACCAATAAAAGAAAAGTGTTTTTAAAACAAAAAAAGTCAACCTTCAAATAATTATGTTCAGTTATGCATTCAATACTTGGTCGGGAATCCTTTTGCAGAAATGACTGCTTCAATGCGGCGTGGCATGGAGGCAATCAGCCTGTGGCACTGCTCAGGTGTTATGGAGGCCCAGGATGCTTCGATAGCGGCCTTAAGCTCATCCAGAGTGTTGGGTCTTGCATCTCTCAACTTTCTCTTCACAATATCCCACAGATTCTCTATGGGGTTCAGGTCAGGAGAGTGGGCAGGCCAATTGAGCACAGTAATACCATGGTCAGTAAACCATTTACCGGTGGTTTTGGCACTGTGAGCAGGTGCCAGGTCGTGGTGAAAAATGAAATCTTCATCTCCATAAAGCTTTTCAGCAGATGGAAGCATGAACCCACTTTTGAACCAGAAACAGCGGCAGAAGCGCCAGACCTGGGCTACAGAGAAGCAGCACTGGATTGCTGCTCAGTGGTCCAAAGTACTTTTTTCGGATGAAAGCAACTTTTACATGTCATTCGGTAATCAAGGTGCCAGAGCCTGGAGGAAGACTGGGGAGAGGGAAATGCCAAAATGCCTGAAGTCCAGTGTCAAGTACTCACAGTCAGTGATGGTCTGGGGTGCCATGTCAGCTGCTGGTGTTGGTCCACTGTGTTTTATCAAGGGCAGGGTCAATGCAACTAGCTACCAGGAGATTTTGGAGCACTTCATGCTTCCATCTGCTGAAAAGCTTTATGGAGATGAAGATTTCATTTTTCAGCACGACCTGGCACCTGCTCACAGTGCCAAAACCACTAGTAAATGGTTTACTGACCATGGTATTACTGTGCTCAATTGGCCTGCCAACTCTCCTGACCTGAACCCCATAGAGAATCTGTGGAATATTGTGAAGAGAAAGTTGAGAGATGCAAGACCCAACACTCTGGATGAGCTTAAGGCCGCTATCGAAGCATCCTGGGCCTCCATAACACCTGAGCAGTGCCACAGGCTGATTGCCTCCATGCCACGCCACATTAAAGCAGTCATTTCTGCAAAAGGATTCCCAACCAATTATTGAGAGCATAACTGAACATAATTATTTGAAGGTTGACTTTTTTTGTTTTAAAAACACTTTTCTTTTATTGGTCGGATGAAATATGCTAATTTTTTGAGATAGGGAATTTGGGTTTTCATGAGCTGTATGCCAAAATCATCAATATTAAAACAATAAAAGGCTTGAACTACTTCAGTTGTGTGTATTTGAATCTAAAATATATGAAAGTCTAATGTTTATCAGTACATTACAGAAAATAATGAACTTTATCACAATATGCTAATTTTTTGAGAAGATCCTGTATATATACAGTGTATATATATATATATATATATATATATATATATATATATATATATATATATATATACAGTATATATATATAGCTCAACAAGCAGGACCGGCGCTACCATAGAGGCAAAGGGGGCAATTGCCCCAGGGCCCAGAGCCTGTAGGGGCCCCCAAAGTGTCTCCCCCCATCTTAACTGATGCTTCCCGGCGCCTCTTCAGAGTCTTTGGCAGAGTAGCGTATCATCTGTGTAGGACGACAGGTGAGACACTACACTATCAAAGACTCTGCAGGGGCCCCAGGGGACACGGTTAAGTTGGGAGGTGATTGGGAGGGTCTACAGCCAGCTCAGAGGCCCAGGAGGGAAATTTTGGCTGCAACAAAGAACCCCTAATGCCGCTTTTTGGTTAAGGGGTGTCTGTTGGGGGGGGGGGGGGGCTGGGCTAATTTTGCCCTGGGGCCCTATTGTTACTAGAACCGGCCCTGTTGCTTCAGGCAGCAAACAGTCTAGACCCTGTAATATATATATTATGTTTTATATGTATTATATTATATGTTTTATAACTGCATAACAAATCTAACATGAATAAAATATCTCTACCATAAATGACTAACTTTCTTTCATACCCGAGCAGTTGCTTTAGCGGTAGCGGTGGACGATAACTCGTTTTCTCATTTTCATTTATTACATGTTTTATTTGTATTCCATTACATTTGAATTGATGTGACATTTGCGTATGCTCTGAATGCGAACGTAACCGATGACCCTGAAGTCGTGACTGAATAATGTCGTTCTGTACAAACGCACTCTCGGTGAACTCTTTGCAGAAAAGTCATTTGTTCGCCTCCTTTCTACATTTTAAAATCTGATCTCCGCTTTGCCAATGCCGGCTTAATAAAAGAGCAATATTTTGTTTCCTGGGAATCAGCGCTGTGATCGGCCATCACTTATGGCGACCCGCATCTCCACTTATCTGGCTGGAGTAAAAGATCACTAGTTGTGACTAAAGCCTTATCCATACACTCAGAACTGTATCTAAGGGTCGGAAGGGGGACCAGAGATTTAAAGTAAACCAGAGCTGTCATAAAAAGATTTGATACTCACCCGCGGCTTCCTCCAGCCCCATAAGCTCGTCCCTCGCTGTCCTCCCATGGTCTGCTATTCATCCGCGATCAGCCCCTGTAACTGACTCAGTCGCGTCAGTCCGGGTCTACTGCACATTCGTGGGAGGTCCATGCATGTGCAGAAGACCAGACTGGACCCGACTGAGCCTGTTACCGGGGCTGATCCCGGCTGAACAGCAGACCACGGGAGGATGGCGTGTAACTCAGATAAGCTTATGGGGCTGGAGGAAGCCGCGGGTGAGTATCAAATCTTTTTACGATAGCTCCGGTTTACTTTAAGGGGGCTCCAACTACCACGTCACTCCCTCTGATAAAGGGGTCCATCCTTCAGATCAGGTGTTTTATGACTTATTAGGGGTGGGAAGATTATGATGGCCATACTTGTTGTTTTATGAACCTTGTGAGAGGGGCCCCCAGGCTGTGAGGGGCACCAGGGAAGGCAAGGGAAAGGGTGTGAACCTTGGGGGCTCCATCAAAGTTTTACTGGCACATGATTTATAGTTGCACCCCTGCACATGCTTGTTGGTACTTGGCCAAGGAACTGGTTGGGCGTACAGATGTTCCCGCTGCCTGGTAGTTAGGTGCAGGGAGATGCCAAAATATGACTCTCCCTTCACTGTGTAATCTCTGGGAATATAACAAATACATTCCCCTACTGATAACCTAATTTTACCCTTTGGTAATTTGGAATCCAATTAATGCCAACACTCAAATTACAGTGATTTTATTAAAATTGGGGCTGCGCCACTAAAGCCGTAAGTAACATTAGGGCCTATGGCCAGGGGCGTAGCTAAAGATGAGTAAGAGGGGACACATCCGATTTCCGAGTTCCGTTTTCCGATTTCCGAAAATTTAAATTCTGAATGAGCATCCCTAGTGCCAAGTGATCCCCAAAATGACCTGACTCACTGGTTGCTTGGAAGAACAAAGAAAAATCGAGAGCCCGATATGGTGTAGTATTGTTAAGTTGGTTGTGGTTAAAAGCAAAATATTTAGATATACTCACAAACATGGGTTACCCATAGGCAACCTCTTCAAGTGCAGGTGGGGAGTATTAGAAGCACAGAGGCGCTCACTTCTGCATCTAGACCCATTGAGTTATACTCCTGTTTGCCTGATGAAGCAGGACCACACCTGCGAAACGCGTTGCACTAAGTGGAGTTCAATAAAATATTTTTGTATTGATATATTGTGACTCAATTGAGTTTTATATTTTTGAGGGAGGTAAGTCCACCTGAACATCCCCCTCTTTTAGACGGTTTTTAAACGTTTTTATTCTACTCTGGCGCCTCTGTACACCAAGACTCACTGGTTGGGCTTCCTCTGGCGGCAACCCAGCTTGTATACAACAGCCTCCAATCCCCTCTAATGTGTCAGTGAGAAAACAGCCTGTGCTGAGGGCAAGTCGAGGGCATTGTTCTCCGAGTCACCCCACCCGATATAAATTCCCAGTAAAAGTGGCACTGATTAGCTCAGCAGTTTTGTATATCACTTAATGCTCCCTGACCTGTTTTTTGTTGTGTTTTGGGGAATGTATCCTCCTCTCCTCCCTTCCCAGAGCTCCAATTTAGAGCTAAGCCCTCTTGGCCTGTCCTGGTTGAACCTGGACTATGAAGCTTCCATAGACTAATGGTAAGTAATATGAACACATTCACGTTCCTCCTAACAGTAGTCCTGTGCATGGAGCCAGTAGAGGAGGCACAATCATTGCTCTGAACATTTAGTTGGGAAGAAGACCCCACTACATAACAGAAAACGTGTCGGGTATCAGTCAGCCAGTTAGTCAAGGGCTCAAACCCCACATCAAAGGCAGAAGTCCTACTAGTACGCTATCCAGCACTGCTCATACCCCTATTCAACCACAATGGTGCTGGAAAATGACTTTATCCTCCTGGTAAACTGCACAAACTGTAGAAGCATATCTGCAGCACACAGATGGCGGTAAAAAAAAAAAAACCTCCACTCTCCATAGTGAGGCCATCACTTAAGACAAATCGCTGTAAGTTACACAATCGGCCATTTTTTTCTGTCCTGCTTTGACCATTTAATATATGTTAGTGTTTAGGATGGACTGAGAAAGGGAGAAATTAGTTCTACTTAAAGGATACCTTAGCTCTAAAAATATGCCAAAAATGATGCCTACTGTGTGTGTGGGGAGTAGTGCAGAGTCTTACCGCAGCTCCCTTACCCTGGCGTCAGTCTCCGGTTTCCTGCAAAATTGCCCGTTTTGAAGTCCTGGTGGACGGGGTCGGCGCATGCGCAGTAATGTCCGCGGCAGTACGCGCAACCTCCTACAGGAATACGTGGCCGGTGCGCACACACACTGGACTTGAGCATTGTCACAAGGCCCCCAAGCGGACAAGTGCACAGCGTAGTATGCCCGGGGCAAAGGGCACCGACCCTGCTGAAAAGGACTTTGGAACGTTCCGCTTTTTAGCGCCAGGGCAAAGGAGGTGCAGTAAGACTCTGCTCTACTCCCCACACACACAGTAGGCATAATTTTTAGCATATTTTTAGTGCTAGGGTATCCTTTAATGAACCATTCCTTTCCTGATTCAGTACCATTCATTAATTTGAGCTGTGCCAAAAAATGTGTGAGAAGGACCTCGGCCCACTGGAATTATTGGCCAGCTTCCTTTGTTTACATTGGTAAAGGCCAAATGAAAGGCTTGGTTTAGCTTTTACGAACTGCCTGGAACCCACTAGCAGGCTGTTACTAAGCAGTTGTGATTTGAAAAACTCTTGCTAATGTAATGCTATGGGTGTGATCCCACTTGAGCGATGTGATTTTATTAAAAAAAAAAACTTAAAAAACATAACATTGCATTAGCAAGAGCATTTCAAATCACTAGCGCTTACAAAAGGCTGCTAGTGGGTTTGAGCCCTCATCATGTTGCTTTTAATTCAAACCTCTGTCAACACAGTAACCAAGCAGCTCAGGGTGACCCAAAACCACAAGGAAAGTATAGGTGACTGAAAGAGACCGAAAAGCCCTCCTACTAAAAATGCAATGCTTAGTTTGGTTTGCCATCTTAAAACAGAAGGGATTTACAATAATTCAGCTTTAAGTGAACATCTGTGCAGTGGCGGACATACGGCCGTGCAGGCCGTGCCGCCGCACGAGGGCCCCTGAAGTTCCGCTGCTTCAGGGGCCCATTAAGTATTGCAGGTTTTTTTTTTTTTTTTTTTTTAATCTTTTATTTTTTTAACCTGGGGGGCCCCGACTCCTGTCCTCCCCCCTCACCTCGCCCCCCCCCCCCCCCCTCATGCGGCGGGAGAGCGGAAAATACAGGAAGTCTCCGGCCGGGGCTGCAGCAGACGCTAGAGGGCGGCAGCTGCCGCTTGGTCTCCAACTTGGAGACATATCGGAAACTAAGCAGCAGCTGCCTCTAGCATCTGCTGCAGCCCCGGCCGGAGACTTCCTGTATTTTCTGCTCTCCCGCCGGCCGCCGCGCATACCGGGAGGGGGGCCCCGAGGTGAGTGAGGGAGGATAGGAGTCGGGCCCCCCACCCGGATAGCTACCCACCCGGCTACCTTACCCACCCACCCGGCTACCTACCCCGCTACCTAACCACCCACCCGGCTACCTAACCACCCTGCCGGCTACCTACCCACCCACCCGGCTACCTACCCACCCACCCGGCTACCTAGCTACCCACCCGGCTACCTAACCACCCTGCCGGCTACCTACCCGGCTACCTACCCACCCACCCGGCTACCTACCCACCCGGCTACCTAACCACCCTGCCGGCTACCTACCTACCCTGCCGGCTACCTACCTACCCGGCTACCTACCCACCCACCCGGCTACCTACCCACCCACCCAGCTACCTACCCACCCGGCTACCTAGCTACCCACCCGGCTACCTAACCACCCTGCCGGCTACCCACCCGGCAACCTACCCACCCACCCGGCTACCTAACCACCCTGCCGGCTACCTACCCACCCGGCTACCTACCCACCCACCCGGCTACCTACCCACCCACCCGGATACCTAACCACCCACCCGGCTACCTAACCACCCACCCGGCTACCTACCCACCCGGATACCTACCTACCCACCCACCCGGCTACCTACCCACCCGGCTACCTAACCACCCTGCCGGTTACCTACCTACCCGGCTACCTACCCACCCACCCACCCAGCTACCTACCCACCCGGATACCTACACACCCACCCGGCTACCTACCCGGCTACCTACCCACCCACCCGGCTACCTACCCGGATACCTAACCACCCACCCGGCTACCTACCCGGCTACCTAACCACCCACCCGGCTACCTACCCGGCTACCTAACCACCCACCCGGCTACCTACCCGGCTACCTACACACCCACCCGGCTACCTACCCACCAGGCTACCTACCTACCTACCCACCCGGCTACCTACCAACCCACCAGGCTACCTACCCACCCACCCAGCTACCTAACCACCCACCTACCCACCCACCAGGCTACCTACCCACCCGCCTACACAGCCACCCACCAGGCTACTTACCCACCCGCCTAAGGGCTACCTACCTACCCACCCGGCTGCCTACCTACCTACCCACCAGGCTACCTATCCACCCAACCACCCATGGGAGCTGCGCGCCGGATGGAGGCTGGGACAGGAGGTCTGCTGCTGCAGGTGAGTAAATGTTTTTTTTTATTATTTATTTTAGCAGGTGTATGTTCTGGGCAGGTCTGCCACATGATTGCGTGTATGTTCTGGGCAGGTCTGCCACATGATTGCATGTATGTTCTGGGCAAATTTGCTACATGATTGCATGTGTTTTCTGGGCAAATCTGCCAACATGATTGCACGTATTTTCTGGGCATATCTGCCGACATGATTGCACGTATTTTCTGGGCATATCTGCCGACATCATTGCACGTATTTTCTGGGCATATCTGCCGACATCATTGCACGTATTTTCTGGGCATATCTGCCGACATCATTGCACGTATTTTCTGGGCATATCTGCCGACATCATTGCACGTATTTTCTGGGCATATCTGCCGACATCATTGCACGTATTTTCTGGGCATATCTGCCGACATCATTGCACGTATTTTCTGGGCATATCTGCCGACATCATTGCACGTATTTTCTGGGCATATCTGCCGACATCATTGCACGTATTTTCTGGGCATATCTGCCGACATCATTGCACGTATTTTCTGGGCATATCTGCCGACATCATTGCACGTATTTTCTGGGCATATCTGCCGACATCATTGCACGCATTTTCTGGGCATATCTGCCGACATCATTGCACGTATTTTCTGGGCATATCTGCCGTTATCATTGCACGTATTTTCTGGGCATATCTGCCGACATCATTGCACGTATTTTCTGGGCATATCTGCCGACATGATTGAATGTATTTTCTGGGCAAATCTGCTCACATTATGTGTATTTTCTTGAGAAAACCTGCACAATTATGTGAATTTTCTGGGGAAAGGGTCACCAAAACTTGGGCCCACTGTCTTTGCGTTGCACTTTTCAAGGGAACCTGAGGTGAGAATAATATTGAGGCTGCCATATTTCTCTCCTTTTAAGCAATACCAGTTGCCTGGTTGCCGTTCTGGTCCTCTGCCTCTTATTCTTTCAACCATAGACCCTGAACAAGCATGCAGCAGGTCAGGGGTTTCTGACAATATTGTCAGAACTGAGAAGATTAAGCTGCATGCTTGTTGCTGGTGTAATTCAGTTTATTACTGCAGCCAAATAGATCAGCAGGGCCGCCAGGCAACTAGTATTGTTTAAAAGGAAATAAATATGGCAGCCTCCATATCACTCTCACCCCGGGATCACTTTAAATTACAGTTAGCTCCGCCCTTATCCGGTCATTGCCACGCCCATTTTTTGCCGCGGCGCAGGTTCTATCCACGCCCATTTTTTGCCGTGGGTTATAGCCGCACTCATTTTTTGCCGGGCCCACAATTGATATTTTGCACAGGGGCCCACTGCTGCCTGTGTCCGCCACTGCATCTGTGGATACCCACAGTACACCACTACTGAACATGCAAATGATCTCTTTAGGCTCCTGAAGCCAGGCTTACATCCAGAACTGCTGGTATATAGTGTGCCTCTAGCTTATACATGTAAGGGCAGGTGCACACCAGAGCGGTACTGGAGTGTTTTTTTAAAACGCTTGCAGCGGGAAAACCGCTTGGCTAATGAAAGTGAATGGGATGGTGCACACCAGAGCGGCTCGTTTCTTCCACAAACGCAAACTCCGGGGCTGCAGAATTTTTTAGATTTCTGAGGCGTTTCTGCCTCAATGTAAAGTATAGGAAAGTGGAAAACAGCTCTGAAAAACGCTAGATCAGAGCGGTTTTCCAGGCGTTTTTGTTACAGAAGCTGTTCAGTAACAGCTTTACTGTAACAATATATAAAATCTGCTACAGAAAAACGCTCCAAAAAACGCTAGGCATGTTTAGAAAATCTCTCTAAACATGCCTAGAATCACTCTGAAAATCTGCTTCAAAAACCTCTAACGTTTTGCGGATCTGCTAGAGGTTTTTGGTGTGCACTGGGCCTTACAGAGCCACATCAACCCCACATGCATACAGCCTGTTTCGGACTTTTGGTCCTCCTCAGTACATGGCAGGGATTGATATGGCTGTATGGGATAGGGCTCGGACCAGAACAACACAGTAACCAAGCAGCTCAGGGTGACCCAAACCACTAGGAGAGTATAGGGGACTGTCCCAATCACATGAAGTGGACCTGTGGAAATGTTACTTTTTGCTTTCCCCGCTGACTGGAAGCCATTTTGCCTTCAAAATAAAACACAATGAAGTAGAAATTGCTAATTTGTCTGCCATTTTAGTTTCTTTTACAAAAAGAAAAAATAATTGATTTGTATACATTGTAAGCGGGTGCATCTTCTCGTCATCCTCTTCGCCGTGGTGAAATTATTCAGTGCCGATAAGAAGAATTATTTTTTTATTTTGAATTTGTAAAAAGTAGCAATCAGAAAAAAATCTCCATCAATTCTGCCATCTGAACTTGACTGTTTTCTTTCGTTCTCAAGCTGAGAACATTCACAGAACGAGGCGTAATTTTGAAGGGTCCCTCGGGAGGCCTTAAGAGAAGAGCTAATTGTAAGGGCTTGTGTTACGACATGTTTTTTTACCACTTTCTCATAATTACCAGAGCGAGCAGGTGCATTGCTCGGGGTTTACATTCTATCTACTGACACAAGATGATTTCACTGCCAATACACTCGTAAACGTTTTCACCTGCAGCATGTTAATTTTCATGCAACTGCTTACCGTATATACTCGCATACAAGCCGAATTTTTGACCCCCAAAAAGGGGGTCAAAAGTTGGGGGGTCGGCTTGTATGCGAGTCTTCCCTGGTGGTCCGTGGTCCGCGGCCCGCGCTACCCCCTGCCCGCTCCCCCCGCCGCCGCCGCCGCTGCTATTACTTGTTTCGGCAGCGGCTTCCTCGTCCCCGCTCTCATGCCTCTATGAAGAAATCACAGCAGCGCGCCCGGCGCTGCTGCTGTGACGATGCAGGGGGCAGGAAAGAGCGGTTCCCATGGTAACGGCGATGCAGATCGCCGCTACAGGGAGCCGCGCTCTTTCCTGCCCCCTGCATCATCAGAGCAGCAGCGCCAGGCGCGCTGCTGTGATTTCTTCATAGAGGCATGAGAGCGGGGACGAGGAAGAGCCGCCGGGGACGAGGAAGCCGCTGCAGGTAATAGCAGCGGGGGGAGCAGGGCACTATACCGGCCACTACCTACCTACACTGGGTACTATACTAGCTATACTGGGGCACTACCTACCTAAACTGGGCACTATACTAGCTAAACTGGGCGCTATACTAGCTATACTGGGGCACTATACTAGGTACTATACTAGCTATACTGGGGCACTACCTACCTATACTGGGTACTATACTAGCTAAACTGGGCACTATACTAGCTAACCTGGGCACTTTACTAGCTATACTGGGGCACTCTACTAGCTATACTGGGGCACTCTACTAGCTATACTGGGGCACTCTACTAGCTATACTGGGCACTATACTAGCTATACTGGGCACTATACTAGCTATACTGGGGCACTACCTACCTAAACTGGGCACTATACTGGCTAAACTGGGCACTATACTAGCTAAACTGGGCACTATACTAGCCATACTGGGGCACTACCTACCTATACTGGGCACTATACTGGCTAAACTGGGCACTATACTAGCTAAACTGGGCACTATACTAGCCATACTGGGGCACTACCTACCTATACTGGGCACTATACTGGCTAAACTGGGCACTATACTAGCTAAACTGGGCACTATACTAGCCATACTGGGGCACTACCTACCTATACTGGGCACTATACTGGCTAAACTGGGCACTATACTAGCTAAACTGGGCACTATACTAGCTATACTGGGGCACTACATACCCATACTGGGCACTATACTAGCTATACTGGGACACACTGGGGGGATTACGTGGCCTGCACCAATCCAGCATTTCCTACCCCCGGCTTATATGGGGGTCAATCATTTTTCCCTGTTTTTCCATGGAAAAGTTGGGGGGGCGGCTTATATGCGGGTCGGCTTATATGCGAGTATATACGGTAATCCACACAGTATGAGAAGCACAATGATATATGTTTGTTAATTAGAGATTAGAGTCTCTCTCTTCCATGAGGATCCCTCAATGCGGTGGAAGAGTTTAGTATGGAGCACTCTGCGCGGAAACTGTTTTGGAAGCCAACATCCTCCATTTTGTAGCATCTGTTTTGAATGCAGGTTGTGTAACATGCCTATAATTTGGGCACTGCACACCTATACTGCTGGTCAATCAGATGCAGCCTGTCTTGGGTACCGCTGCCACCTCCTCCTGCTTTATAGAAATATATGTTCTATAAAACATACTAGCATTCCATCCTTCTTACTTCCTGGTTTGGATGTAAATAGAGCCATTGTAACGATTGACCATGCAGATCGTGGTCGTGACAAGACCCAGACTGACAGATCCTTGACTTCTGCATAGTCAACCCTTAGGTTTAAACAACACCAGAAGATCACACTGAAATACAAACGTCTGTACAACGGAGTAGAAATGATAAATGTGTTTATTTACAATTATGCAATGTGTACAAACACAGATCACCAAACACATACAATCTATATACAACCTACACGTGGTGCATCACAACTCACTAAACCTATAGTCTATCTATACAAAATATACAATGATACATAACACACACTATATACAGGAGCATATAATCAAATCAGCATACGAGAGAATAGTCAGACAGGCAGTAATCAAACTGGGCAATCAGAATGGATAAGAAGTACAGAATCAGAAGGCAAGAGATTAGTCGGACAAGCAGGGGTCAATATACCAGGAGTTCAGGATACAGGAGTGATGGCCAGAGTCACAACACTGCAGGGAACCAAACAAAATGATCTAGCAATTAGTGACGGGTTGTTCGCGAACGAGCCGGCTCTAAGAGCCGGCTCTTTGCTGCGAACGACAAGAGCCGGTTCTCGGTTCTGAAAGAGCCGATGCCTCAGCCACCCCACACAGCTCTGATTTGTTGTGTAATAAAGGGCGCTGAGGCATGCTGGGAGATATAGTGCTCCTCTTGCAGCTTGTAGGAGTGTATAGGGCGGAGCAGAGCAGTAGCAGGAGGGATTGCCAGAGTCAGAGAAGCAGTCTGGAGTTGTCATGGAGACGGGGGCGGGGCTTTTACTCCGATTCTGAGTGGTGTCTAGTGATATTTAATGAAGAGCCGATTGAGAGCCGTAAGAGACGGCTCTTTAATGGGAGCCGATTCAGAAGAGCCGATTCTCCGAGAAGAGCCGGAATTCCCATCACTACTAGCAATGTGCTGCTAGGAAGTCCGGCCTTAAGTAGCAGCACATTGATCAGGTAATCTTTCAGGAAGTTCCTATAGTTCCATCTGCTGGCGATCCGGGGAACTGCAAAGTTGTCAGCAACACGGGAGACACCTGCTGGCTGATCGTGGAAGTCTAAGTAATTTATAGTAAAGGGCTTTAAGTAAAACACAGAGGTAAAGTGCAGTTTGGCAAAAAACTTTGTAGAAAAAACTTTATTGGTACAAAAATGTCAAAAAGTCAGCAAATGTTTAAAAGCTTTTTCAATTCCACTCATATCATAGGTCTTCATATGGTTAAATCACTGCCATAAGGCACATATATTTGAAGCCAATAGATGAGTATTGTATTCTGGCTTGATTAAATTTTGGAGAAGATTTTTTGTATCTTATAGGCAACGACACATGTTCGTTTCGGGCTTCTCATATCATAAGTTTGCCCTTCATCAGGCCGCAATACAAGTTTCTGTATAACACAAAGGATCAACAAAAGGCCAGAAAAATAAGTAGAATGAACACGGGCATCCAAAACCAAGTAGATGCACACAGGAAATGTTCCACGGCGTTGTAGAAAAGAACCGCTGCTATGCTGGAAACTCCACAGCACAGTTCATCAGAACAGCCACCAGCAGGATAACAGAGACACCGATCATAACAGCCATGTCTTAAAGTGCACCAATACCAGTTGCCTAGCAATCCTGCTGATCCTCTGCCTCTAATACCATAGAACCTGAACAAGCATGCAGCAGGTGCACTGACTGAAGTGTGACTGGATAAGCTGTATGCTTGTTTCATTTGTGTGATTCAGACACTACTGCAGCCAAAAAGATCATCAGGAGTCCAGGAAACGGGTATTGTATAACAGGAAATACATATGGCAGCCTCCATATCTCTCTCACATCAGGTGTACTTTAATTGAAGAGAGCTTGGACGCTGTATTAAAGAGAACCTGTAATTATAAATTAGTTGAACATCCACCGCTATTTCCTAACCCCCCCAACAAGGAAATTAGAGATTGTCATCAAAATAATTAACCCGAGGTGAGAAGGATATGGGAATCCAAGGTGAGAAGGATATGGAGGTTGCCATATTTATTTCCTTGTAAATAATGCCAGTTGCCTGGCTGTCCTGTTGATCTTCTGGCATAAGCAGTGCATGAGTCAAAACCCTGGAACAAGCATATGGATAATCCAGTAAAACCTGAGTCAGTGTACCTGATCTGCTGCATGCTTGTTCAGGGTCTATGGCTAAAAAGTATTAGAGATACAATATCAATGTTAGGAACTCACCTGGAGGTTCCCGCAATGCGACCGCTCCTGACGAGAGTCGCGACGGGTCCTCCACTTCCGCCTGCTGACGGCCGTCCTCCGCTGGTGATGCGTGCACTGGGGATCGCTCTGTGCGTACTGGTGGGCGGATGTCTCGCTCCTCTCGGCCACAGTATGGTCTGAGGCGGCGACAGAGGTAGTGTCAGCTGACAGGATAGTCAGCTGACACTTAGGCAGGGGTTTATTTAATACATATAAAATAATGGATGCTGACCCTGACCGGGAATGAATACTGGTCTCTCACATTGGAGGCGATGCTCTTAACCAGTATGCTATAGCTGACACAAAGTCAGGAGGTTTTGTTGGTCAGCTGAGTGGTTAGTCAGCTGACATGTATTGCTACCTGTGTCAGCTGATCTCTTCAGCTGACACTTAAACAGGATTATTGCCTGCGTGTGATTGGCTGCGGTGTGCATGTGGCCGGCCACTGATTGGTTGCATGAAGTATTTAAACCAGCTGAGTGCTTTCTGTCATTGCCCGTGATAGCTTTGGCTGTGTGTTTCTGCTGGGGGTGATTTACTGCTTATTGATTACCTGTGAACTGACCTCTGCCTGGGATCTGACTACTCTCTGCCTGCCACCTGAACCGACCTTCTGCCTGACCCCTGACTACTCTCTGATCTCTGCCTGGACCGACCTAGGATTGCCTGACCCTGATTTTGCCTGCTCCTTGTGTACCGCGATACTTCTGATTGTACGTGTATGACCTCGGATTGTTACTGGACTCTGCTTATCTCCTGATAGGTTCTGGTGAGTTACATTGTTCACTCTAATTTCAGCTCCTATACCTTGCACCTCCAAGGCCTGGGTGTAACTGAAGTCGGGCAGGTGTTGTTTCCTCAAGCGGTGACACGCCACACAGGGTGAAGAAGGTGGGGATAGATTGGGGCATAGGAGCTGAGCTGTGAGCTGATAGCTTGCCAAGCCTGACATTACAATCAGGACAACTGCCAGGTAACGGGTATTGTTTAAAAGGAAATAAATATGGCAGGCTCCATATCCCTCTCACCTCAGGTTCCCTTTAATTAATTCTAGATCTTGTTGTCTGTAGAATAGGAAAATGGTCTATACTGGCATACAGACACTAGCATTAAAAAATAAATCAAATAAACTGTTTGAAAAAAACAGTTTGAAAAACAGCCAAGGTGCAATGGTAGAAAGGCACAAAATGAGGCTCAACAGGATCTCAATAATTCAGAAAAATTCCGGGATCACAAAGCAGAGCAAAGCTGCAACGAATGAATGAATAAATCGTGTGTGTGTGTGTGTGTGTGTGTGTGTGTGTGTGTGTGTGTGTGTGTGTGTGTGTGTGTGTGTGTGTGTGTGTGTGTGTGTGTGTGTGTGTGTGTGTGTGTGTGTGTGTGTGTGTGTGTGTGTGTGTGTGTGTGTGTGTGTGTGTGTGTGTGTGTGTGTGTGTGTGTGTGTGTGTGTGTGTGTGTGTGTGTGTGTGTGTGTGTGTGTGTGTGTGTGTGTGTGTGTGTGTGTGTGTGTGTGTGTGTGTGTGTGTGTGTGTGTGTGTGTGTGTAATCAAGCCAGAGTCCCCACACCTGACACAGTTGGTCACTTGGTGACCGAGGTTACAAATCCATGACAAGTGGGCGGAGCATAAAACAGCCAATCAAATTTCAGCCGTTCATTTTAAATGGGAAAATGTAAACTGCAGCCATTCTTAGACTGTTAATCGCAGGGTTCTCAAACTTGCCACACTTGGTCACTGCTGGGTGAATGTGATTAAGATTCAAGAAAATGGGTGGAGCCTACAACAGCCAATCAAAATTCACCTATTGATTTTCAAAAGGAATATTTAAAGTGCTGCTATTCTTACACTTTTAATGGCAGAGGCTTCAAACTTGCTACAGTCGGTCATTGGGTGACTGGGGTTCAAATTCACTAAAGGGGCGGGGCCACATACAGCCAATAAGATTTCCTTGGTGGATAAACTGCTTCCATTCCCACATTTTTGATGCCAGGAACCTGAAAGCTCACACACTTGGCCATTGAGTGACTGTGTGTCAAGGTTACAAAAAGTGGGCGGAGCCAAAATAACTTTTTCTGGGAACATATAAACTGCAGCCATTCTTACACCGTTAATGGCAGGGTTCTCAAACTTTGCACAGTCTGTCATTGGGTGACAGATTAAGATTTTGGAAGGTGGATGGAGCCTACAAAAGCCAATAAAAATTCACCTTTTGATTCTCAAAGGGAATATTTCATCTGCTACCATTCTCTTACACTGTTAAAAGCAGATGCCTCAAACTTGGTACAGTTGGTCACTGGGTGACTAGGGTCCAAATTCAGGAAGGGGGCGGAGCCACAAACAGCCAGATTTGTTTATTTTTCAATGGGAATATACAAAGTATTGATACCAAGGACCCCAAAGCTGATAAACTTGATAATTGAGTGACTGTATGTCAAGGTTAGAAAAAGTGGGCGGTGCCAACACCTTCATTTTTTACATGGCAGGGTTCCCAAACTTTACACAATTGGCCACTGGGTGACTGGGATGAATATTCAGAAATGTGGGTGGAGCCTACAACAGCCAATCAAAATGTACCTATTGATTTTCAAGGGGAATATTCGCATTGCTACCATTCTTACACTGTTAGTGGCAGAGGCCTCAAACCTGATACAGTCAGTCATTGGGTGACTGGGGTCCAAATTCACTAAAGGGGTGGAGCCACAAACAGCCAATCAGATTTGTTAGATTGATTTCAGCCATTCTGTTATTGGCAGGGTTCTCAAATGTGACACAGTTGGCCACTGGGTGACTGGGACTAATATTCATAAAAGTGGGTGGAGCCTACAGCAGCAAATCAAAATTCACCTTTTGATTTTCAAGGGGAATGTTTACATTGCTGCCATTCATGCACTCTTAATGGCAGAGGCCTAACATCTGCTACAGTCAGTCACTGGGAGACTGGGGTTTAAATTCTGAAGGGAGCGGGCCAAAAACAGCCAATCAGATTTGTTTAATTTCAATGGTAAAATGCAACTTATTGATGCCAAAGACCCCACAGCTCATAAACTTGGTCAATTAGTGACTGTATGTCAAGATTAGAAATAGTGGGCGGAGCCAAAAACAACTAACTTTTTACATGGGGAAATGTAAACTGCAGCTTTTCTTACACTGTTAATGGCAGGGTTCTCAAACTTCACACAGTTGGTCACTGGGTGACTAGGCTTAATATTCGGAAAAGTAGGTGGAGCCTACAAGAGCCAATCAAAATTCACCTATTGATTTTCAAGGGGAATATTGAAACTGCAGCCATTCTCACACTGTTAATAGCAGAGGCCTCAAACCTGCTACAGTCGGTCGTTAAGTGTTTGGGGTTCAAATTCAGTAAAGGGGAGGAGCCAAAAACAGCCAGATTTCTTTGCTGGATAAACTGCTTCCATTAGCACAATTTTGATGCCAGGAACTCAAAAGCTCACAAACTTGGTCATTGAGTAGTGACTGTGCGTCAAGGTTACAAAAAGTGGGTGGAGTTAAAAACAGATTTTTCTGGGAAATTGTAAACTGCAGCCCTTCTTCACTGTTAATGGCAGGGTTCTCAAACTTAGCATAGCTGGTTACTGGGTGACTGGGATTAATATTCAGAAAAGTTGGTGGAGCCTAAAAATGCCATTCAAAAATCACATGTCACTTTTCAAGGAGAATATTAAAATTGCTGCCATTCTTGCACTGTTCATGGCACAAGCCCTGTTGGTCATTGGGTCACTGAGGTTCAAATTCAGAAAAGGGGACAGAGCCACAAACAGTGAATCAGATTTGTTTCATTTCATGGGAAAATACAAATTATTGATGCCAAGGACCCCAAAACTCACAAACTTGGGCATTGAGTAATGACGTTGTGTCCAGGTTACAAAAAGTGAGCGGAGCTAAAAACAAATTTCACTGGGAAAGTGTAAACTGCAGCCATTGAGTGTTTGTGTGTTAAGGTTAGAAAGTGGGCGGAGCCAACACCAGTCAAATACATACCCGGGCAACGCCGGGTCATCAGTGGGTGGAGACAAATACAAATTTCACTGGGAAAATGTAAACTGCATCCATTCTTACACTGTTAATGGCAGGGTTTTTTAAACTTTGCACAGTTGGTCACTGGGTGACTGGGATTAATATTCAGAAAAGTGGGTGGATCCTACAAAAGTGAATCAAACTTCACCTGTTGCTTTTCAAGGGGAATATTTAATTGCTACCATTCTTGCACTGTTACTGGCACAGGCCTCAAACCTGGTACAGTTGGTTATTGGGTGACTGGGGTTCAAATGCAGAAAAGGGGGTGGAGCCACACACAGCCAATCAGATTTGTTTCATTTCAATGCAGATTATTGATACCAAAGACCGCAAAGCTCACAAACTTGGTCAGTGAGTAATTGTGTGTTAGGGTTAGAAAAAGTAGGCGGAGCCAACACCAGCCAAATACATACCCGGGCAAAGCTGGGCAATCAGCTAGTTCATAAATAATTAAGGTGCTACAGTAAAAATCCCTCCCAAAAATGCATTTGGGATTTTTTTCTTTTATTGCACTTTATAGTGCATTTTTTGGTGGGATTTTTGCCTTTCTTCTGCCTGCGGGACTATATGGGGATCCCTGTTGTCAAATATACTACAAGGATTTTCCATAAAACAACCATAAATAAGAGTGAAACATTTGTAAATAGAATTGTTTTTACTTCCATTTATGATCATTTTTCTAATCGAATGTGCAAGTTCCACATAATTATTAGTATTTATATAGCGCCAACATCTTATGCAGCGCTGAACATAGTATATAGTCTTGTCACTTAACTGTCCCTCAGAGGAGCTCACAATCTAATCCCCGGCTACCATAGTCCTATGTGTATGTACAGTATGTATTGTGTAGTGTATGTATCGTAGTCTAGGGCCAAATTAGGGGGAAGCCAATTAACTTATCTGTATGTTTTGGGATGTGGGAGAAAAGCAACGCAGATAAAGGGAGTAGGGATGGTCGGAAATGCCAATTTCCGATTCCACGGTAAATCCGCATTCCGCCATTGCCAATTATTGATTCCGATTTCCGCTACCAATTTCCGCATTCCGATATGGAATTTCCGCCGGAAATCGCGGCAAGTCGGCGGATTTTTACTGCAATGTAAAATGCAGGAAATAGGCAGATGCAGATTTTCTGCATTTTACATTACAGTAAAAATCCGCCGACTTTAGTGGTTAATAGCAAAGCCCCTGTAAGTCCTAGAAACACCAATTTTCAGGGTTTATTAAACAGAATCTTGTCAACAAGATGCAAAAAAAAGTTTTCAAAAAGACCTTATAGTTTTTGAGAAAATCGATGCTAAAGTCGAACGGAAATTTCCACGATTTCCAGCGGAAATCCGCCTACTGCACTTGCATTACCGATTTCCGCATTCCGATGCGGAAATGCAATTTCCGATCAGAATTTCGGAAATTCCATTTCCGCAGAATCCGAATGAGCATCCCTAATAGGGAGAACATACAAACTCTTGCAGATGTTGACCTGGCTGGGATTTGAACTGGAGACCGAGCGCTGCCGCCGTGCTGCCCCTAAGGGCATTTTTCCACTAGGAGCATTTGCGATGCTGAATCTCAAAATCGCAAATTGCTAGCTTTTGTTTTTTTTTTTAAATCGCTAGGGTTTGCTAAATAACACAGGAATCGCGGTAGGTATTTTCCACTACTGTGATTCGATTTTTACCAAAGCGTAATCGCGCTGCTGAGCGATTTTTACCGAGATTTTGATATGCTATGCATTGCATAGCAAAATCGCGATCGCAATAGTGGAAAAAAATTAGGGACTTGCTAGAGGAAAAGAGCCCTAAGTAATTGTTTGGGAGTTTCTCGCGGACCAATGGGAAGTTCGCAGAAAATCTTGTGACACTGCCAGCGACAATTTCACACATCCCTAGCTTGGAGTTTGTCTTCACATCAGGATGTCATAAAAGTCACATTTTGTTAAAAAAAATAAAAAATCTACTTTATATTTGTAATTAATTTTTTTCCCTTACACACCCAGAGATATAAGCGGTAGCTGCTCTCTTTCACTCTATGGCGGGAACCCCAGAAGCTGCGGGATTAATCTGATGTATCAAGGCCGATATGTAAGTATATTACGGGACTATCATCAAATAGGTTCCTTATTGCACAGTAAAGTGGTACTGGGGGTAGTAGTAGGAAATTTAGTCTAATTACTGCTTAAAGGGGTTCTGTGGTATTATAAAAATCAAACAAGCTGACACTTACCTGGGGGTTCTATCGGCCCCCTGCAGCTGTCCTGTCCCGCGCCGTCCTCCTCCGATCACCCGTTCCCCGCCGCCAGTCCCGGTTTAATATTCGTCTAAACAGATGAGTAATGCTTGCTGGCGTCATCGGGAGCTTACTGCACAGTACGAAGTGTTCTTGTACTGCACCTGCGCAGTAAGCTCCCGATGACACGCACAGCAGTGAGTACGCGCGCGGCCACGCAGCTGCAGTGTAATCACTCGCGTGATTACATGGGGACCGGCAGCGGGGAACGGAGCATCGGAGGAGGACGGCGTGGGACATTACCTCTGCAGGGGGCCGATAGAACCCCCAGGTAAGTGTCAGCTTGTTGGATTTTTATAATACCACAGAACCCCTTTAAATGTTTAGAAAGAAGTTTTTTTCTCAACCTTTGCTCACACATGCAGGAGACTTTATTCATCTTGCAGGAACCTCAAATGGACAAGAGTTCCCAAAGGGGCGTGGTCTAATCAAACACATGCCAGTATTAACCACGCCTTGCCTCTGCCTGTGGGTCACTTCATTGTCTCTATAAAATAAGTCACAGATGAGGATTGTGTAGAGGCCCAGGGATTTGTCTACCAGTCCAGAGTACCATAAAGGCTATGCTGTGACTCATGTTGTATTTGGCATATGAAGTCCTAGTCAGGGATGGCTTTCTGGAAAGGCCAAAAGGGCTCGGGCCTTGGGTGGCTGCAGCCCAAAGGGGCACCTTGGCATGAAACAGGAGTTGCTAAAGAGGAAAGAGAAAGCTGCTAATGGAAAGCAACACATTAAAAGCTAATGATTAATGGAGTGCTTCGTGAAAGAGAGAGGCTGCAGTACATGGATGATACACATCCCTTTCATTGATCTAAGTCCCCGGCAGAAAAACCAACGGCTTCTCATCAGAGGCGACGGACTTTCTGACATAAAAAAAAGTTTCCCGTCCTCTATGCTTCCTGGAAGCAATCAGTACGCTTCCAGGGCTAAGAAAAAAAAAAAACAAATCTCCAATGACCTGAAGACAAAGATTGTTCATCATCATGGTTTAGGGGAAGGATACAGAAAGCTGTCTCAGAGATTTCAGCTGTCTGTTTCCTCAATTAGGAACATATTGAGGGAATGGAAGACCTCAGACTCCGTGCAATTGAAGGCTTGAAGTTGCAGACCAAGAAAAATCTCGGATAAACAGAAGCGACAAATGGTCAGAACAGTCAGAGTTAACCCACAGACCAGCACCAAAGACCTACAACATCATCTTGCTGCAGATGGAGTCACTGTGCATCGTTCAACCATTCCACGCACTTAACACAAGGAGATGCTGTATACGAGAGTGATGCAGTGGAAGCCTTTTCTCCATCCACAGCACAAACAGAGCCGCTTGAGGTATGCTAGAGCACATTTGGACAAGCCAGCTTCATTTTGGTAGAAGGTGCTGTGGACTGCTGAAACTAAAATTGAGTTATTTGGGCATAACAAGGGGTGTTATAATTGGAGGAAAAACACAGCATTCCAAGAAAAACACCTGCTATCTATAGTAAAATATGGTGGTGTTCCATCATGCTGTGAGGCTGTGTGGCCAATGCAGGGACTGGGAATCTTGTCAAAGTTGAGGGACGCATGGATTCTACTCAGTATCAGCAGATTCTGGAGACCAATGTCCAGGAATCAGTGACAAAGCTGAAGATGCACTGGCGCTGGATCTTTCAACAAGACAACAACCCTAAACACTGCTCAAAATCCACTAAAACATTCATGCAGAGGAACAAGTACACTGTTCTGGAATGGCCATCTCAGTTCCCAGACCTGAATATAATTGAAAATCTGTGGTGTGAGTTACAGAGAGCTGTCCATGCTCGGAAGCCATCACACCTGAATGATCTAGAGATGTTTTGTAAAGAGGAATGGTCCAAAATACCTTCAACCAGAATCCAGACTCTCATTGGAACCTACAGGAAGCGTTTAGAGGCTGTAATTTCTGCAAAAGGAGGATCTACTAAATATTGATTTCATTTCTTTTTTTCTGGTGCCCACATTCATGCACCTGCCTAATTTAGTTTAAACAATTATTGCACACTTTCTGTAAATCCAATAAACTTCATTTCACTTCTCAAATATCACTGTGTGTGTCTCCTATACGATATATTTAACTGACATTTTTTATCGTAACAACCAACGATGTATACAGGAAAATCATGAAAATTAACAAGGTTGCTCAAACTTTCGGACCTCACTGTATATAGGAGCCGTTCAAACTTGTCACGCTGTATCGGATACGCGAAATCCATTGCAGGATGGGGATCGCACTTCTGTACAGTCCGTGATAATCCCAGGCCAGGTGCATGCGTTCTCCATATAACCTATGGGGGAGCGCATCTGCCCCAGGCAACAGCTGCGGACCATCGGACATTATACTATCCCCTCCCGCTGGCCGCATGTGATGCAGAAGTAAGGGCTCGTTCACACTTAGCGCTTTTTCAGCGCTTTGCTGATCGCCCGCGATCAGCAATGTGCTGCTGCCAACGTATCCCTATAGATACGTTCACACTGCAGCGTTTAAGATTGCGATCAATCGCAAACGTTCTGCATGCTGTGTCTGGGGGGCGATTGCGCTGTGATTCTCGTTCTATTTAATGTAAATCATAAACGCAAATTGCGCTGAATCGCAAGAGATGTGGCCCGCCAAATCGTGGTTGTGGACCTGAACACAAGCTCTCAGTGTGAACTAGCCCTCAGTGGGAACGGGGCCTAAACAGACATTTGGCGATGTATTCCATGGCTTGGATACCGCTCTTCATCTGCTCTCTTCTCTTTTGTTGGTTTTAGGAAAAATATCCTTTGACGGTCAGCCACAGAATAAACATTAGTGTGAACTGTGATGGGAGGCGGACAAACCAACCGGTGGCGTTCCTGCGCGCTTTCTATGCGTACGGCAGCGGTAAGTACTCGCGGTTCCTCAAAATGACTGGATTCCTGTGTAGTGCTGCTCATAATGGGTTAACTACGATTACGCAAAATTTTGTGTATTCACATTACATACAGCATACTACGTTTGTGAACCGTAATTACACCTGCAATTACGCATAATTTGAGTTCAATGCGTAAAAATATTTGCATCTATTCACCAGTGTTCTGTGCATGTGCAGCTACTGGTTGAATATTCAATGTGAAAGATGCGTTCGTATGCAAAAAAATTTTGTGTTCATTAACCAGTATACTGCACATGCGTGTCTATTTAAATATCCAATGCGAAAAATGTGTAAAAGTTCACAAACAAAATTATGCATCAATTATGCTATTATGCGTAATTACGGTTAGTAGTTAAATTAACTTGCAAAACTATTTACGTGTAATCTGCAAATTTTGCATTATAATAATGATGCGTAATTGCAAATTGTAATGCGTAATGACGCACAGGTGGAATTTGTGTTCCTGTGCACCACCTCTTAAGCCATAATTACTTAAAGGGACACTTAAAGTGAACCAGAGACGAAGCACCCTCATGTATTTTACCATAGAAATCAGTGGGAACATTAGAGAAAACACCTACCCTGCCCTCTGTTTCATCCTCACTGCTAAAAGTGTCTGTTATCTAGCTGAGATAAGAATCCCGGACTGTGCATTGAGTCTGGCTTTGCTATAATGACTCAGCTATAATGATTTCTGAGCAAAGCCAGCAGGGGGCAGGCTTGGACTTGAAAAGACACAAAAGAACACAGTCTAAGCTATAATCTTTCTGTAGCAAAGCCAGCCGACTGCTTAGTCGGGATTCTTATCTTAGAGGTGATAACAGGCAAATTAAACAGAGAACAATGTAACAAAGAGCAGATTAGGTGTTTACTGTCATGTTCCCACTGATTTATAAGGTAAAATACATGAGGGTGCTTCATCTCTGGTTCTCTTTAAGTCTATCAAAAAGAGTTTTACTCACCTGGGGCTTCCACCATCCTCCTGCAGCTGTCCGATGCCCACGCAGTCTCGCTCCGATGCTCCTGTGCTCGCCGCCGCCGGCAGCTACTTCCGTTTTCGGCGACATGCGCCGATAGGCGCCGACAGGCCTGGGAACACGCGTGATTCTTGGCATTCCTGGCCGCAATAGCGCCCTCTATACTGCAATTGCGGCTAGGAACGACGTCATGCGCAGTCCCGATCCTCCCCATAGCGAAGCCTGGAGCTGATTGGGAGGCTGCGCCATAGGGGAATCCCTGGGGGGTACGTATTACGGCAGTGATCGGAGGCAATCGGTGGGGACCGGAGGCACTTGGGGGGACATAATTAGCTAGCTGAAGACTATAGCACAAGTTTTATTTTAAAAAATCCTTCCGGGGCCATGCGATCCCCTGGGACGGCTAACACTGTGTCGGGCTTACCGCCAGGGAGGTTAATAACTGCTGTGTTTGCCTAGAAACTAATCAGTATCAGGGGAATAAAAGGAACCAAAAAGCCCTCCTACTAAAAAAGCAAAGCTTGGTGTAATTGCCTTCTTAAAACAGAAGGAAATTTGCAATAATTCAGTTATAAATGAACATTTGTGGTTACCCACAATGCACACCTACTAAATATGCAAATTATCCCTTTTTGCCCTTGTTAAGCCAAGCAAGCATCCAGATCCGCTGGTTTATAGCAAGCCTATAGCTTTAAGTTTTACACAGCCATATCAAACCCACATGTAGACAGCCTGTTTCGGACTTTTGGTCCTCATCAGTACATGGCAGGGATTGATAAGGCTGTATGAGATACGGCTTGGACGAGTACAACAGAGTAACCAAGCAGCTCAGGGTGACCCTGCTTGGTTACTCTGTTGTACTCGTCCAAGCCCTATCTCATACAGCCTTATCAATCCCTGCCATGTACTGATGAGGACCAAAAGTCCGAAACAGACTGTCTACATGTGGGTTTGATATGGCTGTGTAAAACTTAAAGCTATAGGCTTGCTATAAACCAGCGGTTCTGGATGCTTGCTTGGCTTAACAAGGGCAAAAAGGGATAATTTGCATATTTAGTAGGTGTGCATTGTGGGTAACCACAAATGTTCATTTATAACTGAATTATTGCAAATTTCCTTCTGTTTTAAGAAGGCAATTACACTAATCAGTATCAAACAGTGCAGTGGTTGGCAATAGTCGCTGATTGCACAAAAGATTTGTGCACCATAGCTGTTTTTAGTGCTTACCTTACAGTGCCCGTTAATGATACAATCTTGATTGTACAGTCTTACCAAATATATATAGTAAAAGGGTAAACTGAGTGAAAATACTTTGAATGGATGCTTTTGGTAGTCAGGGGGCCACGGACTGACAGTGTACCCCCACCAGGTCAGGTGAGTTGCCATTCTTCCCAGGACTTTGCAGGGGTCCCTGGTAGCATCAGCTATTTTGAGGGGAAACCTGGGGGGGCTCGGCAGCCATCTTTGGTCCCAGGGGCAATTGCCCAGGTGCCCCTGGCTGTCTCCTTCATGTACTAAGGCTCACAACTCAAATATTCCTTTTAAAAAAAGAACCAGAACTGAGCTGAAGAACATTCAACCCCAGCCTCGGAGACCCCAAGACAGAATGCAGTCCTGCAGCCTCAACTGGGTCTGAAGCAGGGCCTAAACTTTTTGCTGCCTGAGGCATACTTGCGAGGATGCGCCCCCCCCCCCCCCCCCCCCCTTGAATTGGAATGATTGCACAGCACCCGACAATTTGCACCGCATGTTATAGCTGCGGTGAGCCCCCAAAAAAACACCCTCAGTATAGGTAGGTAGCCAGTTATAGGTGCCCCCAGTATTGGTTGCCAGGTACAATTGCCCCCAGTTTTAGGGATGATCGCAAAGAGCAAATTCCTTTCCGTCGGAATTCGCTGAATTCCGTCGCTATGAAAATTCCGCAGGATTTTTAAGAAATTCCGCGGAATTCCGTATTCCCGTGAAAAAAGTAAAATAATCGCAAATGGAACCTTGTTTATGCTATATGGTAGCCCATAGACCCTATTAACTGTTCCCTTAGTCCTTTTTCTCCTCTCTTCCTCCCTCCTCTCAGAGAGAGGAGGGTCTCGTCTTCCAGGGAATTGTAGGATTTTAAAAGCCAGCTTACTTACCTTGGCCAGGAATTGAATCCAGGTCTAGTGAATGGTATGCTTGGTAGGTAGCTCTCTTCACCACTATACCACCACCAACACTACATGCTGAAGCCAGCCTAGCATGTACCATTATGATATATCCAAGAGAAAAATGAGCTTGCTTAGGGAATTGTAGGATTTCAAAAGCCAGCTTACATACATTGGCCAGGAATTGAACCCAGGTCTAGTGCTCGGTAGGCTGCTATCGTAACCATTATACCACCAACACTACATGCTGAAACTTCTTGGAGCATACTTACTTACTTCCTCCAAAAGACACACATACATCCCCATAAAATCCTTCAACAGCAACTGCATGCACAGTCTCTGTGTCACAATTGGTTAGCGCGTTTGGCTGTTAACTGCAAGGTTAGTGGTTCAAGCCCACCCAGGCATGGCCTTGCATTTTGTGTTCAACAGTTGTCCGAAGAGAACCCCAGATAGCTATGTAGATTCATCTCTCTTTCGTAGCATGGTCACCGATTTCCGCGGAATTGTGTTTTCTGTCGCATCGGAACCGGATTCACCAAATTCCGTCCGGAATTGCGGAATCCAGCGACCATCCCTACCCAGTATAGGTTGGCCAGGTACAGTTGCCCCCCAGTATTGGGAGCCAAGTACAGTTGCCCCCAGTATAGGTTAGCCAGGCACTCTTCACTTCCTGTTTCTGTCTGGTGCTGCCCCTAGACTTCTGCCACCTGAGAAAGTTGTCTCACTGGGCATCATGGGCGGACCAGGCCTGATCTGAAGTGATTGTTTTGGTGACAGAAATGTAAAATACATGCATAGCTTCCCCATCTACGCATTCCAAAACCAGCCAACAAGGGGCCTTGCAACCACAGCAGTGCTACAAAAACAACAAAAATATCATTAGCAGAGCAGCAATCTTCTGTTTGCCCCAAGTGACGCGTTCCGGCACCAGGTAATTGTCATTAGTTCCTTCGAAGCAGCACAAACTGTCCTCAATTTAGACATTTTATTAAATTAAATGACTACATATATCAGTGTCAGTCCTGGCATTTGCGGCAACAATCACTCAGACTGGCGGATTCCAATAGCTGGAGGCCACGAGGTTGTTTGTGACAATTTTGGTGCTGTAGGCAAGACAACCATTGTCACATCTCCTTGCTAATGAAAATCTGCGGTCGTTTATTGGAATAATCTGTCTCATCTGTTGGAAGATAAAAACAAGGAACACCAAGAGCCCCAATAGTGTAATATGTACTGGTAAATGGTTACTAGATAGAGTAAATATTAATACTCACAAACCAGGGTCACCATTAGGCAACCACTGTAAAGGCAGGTGGGGAGATTTTCCTGACACCACTCAGGAATAAGAAGTCGCTCTCTGTAGATGAGAAAAAAGGGGGTTCAACCCTCCACTCAGGGTGGGCTCAATATTATGCAGGAGAACAGAGGTGCCAAAAGGATAAAAGGAAGCTAAATGAGCTTAAACACCAAATTCTTGGTGAATAGAGGAGGTAGTGGTGGACTTACCTCCTCCAAGTAGACACACAACGACTGTAGTAAAGACAGTTAATATATTTTATTTATGAACTCCAAATATGCAACGCGTTTCGCAGGTTTGATCCCGCTTCATCAGGCAATAACGGAGCAATAGCATATGTGGTCAGTAGAAGAGCCAGGCACCTCTGTTGGAAGGTTTGACAGAAGTTTTGGGGTTTGGAATTTTCTTTCAGGAAGTGAGATAAACGAAGCAGTATTGTTAAAAAAAGAGTGGTATGTAGGACAATCCAAAGAAGCATTTAAAGGACCAATATTGCAAAAAATATGTAAATTCTAACATGTATGTAAACACATACAAATAAGAAGTACATATCTTCCAGAGTAAAATGGGCAATAAATTACTTTTTCTCTTATACTGCTGTCACTTTCAGAGGGTAGTAAAAATTGGACAGGTCTGAGGCCACATTCACACTTACAAAACACAAAACGCAGGCGTTGTGCCAGCATTTTTCAGGAGTGGTTGTTCTGTAATTTCACGCAGAAAAATCACTGAACACTGTGGCGATTTTGCTGCGATCACGTTTAGCACTTCTATAGCACTGAAACGTGATCGCCGGGAAATCGTCTGAAAATGGTGCAGGTGACGCTTTTGCGTTTCCCGTTTTTGCCCGTTTTTGGGCGATTTGCGGCGATTAGCGCAAAATGCCCAAGTAAGAACGGGCCCATATGGTTTCATTACGCTAGTGCTTTTAAAAAGCACTAGCGTTTGAGCGTTTTGCCGAAATCACGGCAAAACGCTCCAGTGTGAATGGGGCCTGAAAAGTTTTGGACTGCTTGATCTCCTCATGGGGGCATTCTCAGGGTCTTCTTTATTTTCTAAAGCACTTAGTGAAAGACAGTTGTTCAACCCAACTGCCAAATTAAAGAGAAACTCCAACCAAGAATTGAACTTTTTCCCAATCAGTAGCTGATACCCCATTTTACATGAGAAAGACAATGATTTTCACAAACAGACCATCAGGGGGCGCTGTGTGACTGATTTTGTGCTGAAACCCCTCCCACAAGAAGCTCTGAATACCGCGGTACTCCTGGCAAACTGACACAATGTAACAATGTTCAGAGACAGGAAATAGCTGTTATTAGCTGTCTGTAACAGACAGAGCAGCTAGAAACAGCTAAATAACCTGCCCACAGTAACAATGTCACCATGTAATAAATGTCAGAATGTTAATCTGGGAGAGGAAAGATTTTACAATGAGCAAACACTGACTAAATCATTTATACATAATTATGGTAAAAAATGAAGCACTTTTTTTACTACATTATTTTCACTGGAGTTCCTCTTTAATGTCCAGAGGTGTTGATCCTGCATCTTTACATAGATCCACTTTATTTGTAAAGAATAAATTTTAAAAAACGCATACCGCACTCCAGCATGCCACAGTCCAGGTGTTAGACCCCTTGAAACACACTTTTCATCACTTTTTTGGCCAGAAACAGTCTTTGTAGGTTTTAAAATTTGCCTGCCCATTGAAGTCTGTCGGTTCACCAGATTCGCCTGTTCGCGAACATTTTTGGAAGTTCAAAGATAACCAATAGTAACAGAGGCGCCAAATTAGAATAAAATGGTTTAAAACCGTTTAAAAGGAGGGGAGTTGGTGGTTACCACCCTCAGGTATATAATGACCAGCCAATGATTCGTTATACATAAACAATAAAATTTATTATGAACTCTCCAGTCATGCAACGCGTTTCACGGGTCAAGAGCCCGCTTCATCAGGCAATCAGTATTGAAGATATACATGACTGTGTCACTCGAAAGGCCCAGCGCCAACTTTTGGAAGTTCGCGAACGTAAAATTGTGTGATTGTGACATCTCTACTTCTTTCACCCCACCCAATCTCATTTCATCCTATCCCATTTCTATCCTCTTCCATACCACCATGTGCTTGTCTATCTCATGTCATTCTATCCCATCACATCCTATCCAGTCTCATCTCGCCCTGTTTCATTCCACTTTATTCACTCCCAACCAGGGCCGGATTTGTACTTTCCAGTGTCCAAGCCCCACCACTACCAGCAAGAGCAGCAGTGCAAGCTGTCTCATCACACACCAGTACGTAAGGAAGAGGCACGGAACTCTGGAATTCCTGAACTCAGGGGAGATTATTTACTTTGACAGGTGGCATCTTATCTCTCCCAAGTCCTGCCGCCCTTCTGCTTTTTCAGAACCTAAGGCCGTGGTCTTTGTAGCCTTTACAGAAATCTGGCCCCTATCCCATCTCATCCTATCGTTCTACTCCATACCAATATATACTAACACAACCAGCGGAGAACATGCAAATTCAATGAACATGGAGGAACTTCAGCATAAACAAACATACTGCCATTAAGTTACATTAGTTATGTTAATTAGAAAAGATGGTAATATAATCTCTTACCCACCCTTGTTTTAAAAGAACAGGCAAATGTTTGTGATTTCATGAGGGCAGCCATCTTTTTGGTTGAAAGGAGGTGACAGGGAGCATGAGACACAGTTCCAACTGTCCTGTGTGCTGATCACCCCTCCCAGTTGCTAGGCAACGAGAACAGCAACATCAGAAATCCCATCATGATTTGCACAGCATCAGGGGGAAAATGCCTGGGCCGATTTCTTTGATAGGGCGGAGCTTAGTTTCTATGCAGCTAAAAATGAGGCTTGGGTAAGAAAAACAAAGTTCTGATGCTGTGAAACTGTTAAAGAAACACCAGGGGCTTGATTCACAAAAGAGTGCTAACTGCTAGCACGGCCGTGAATTTTCGCATCGCGAATCTTCATACGAAACGATAACGTTTTCGCACGAAAACGCAAATTTTTACGTGAAAACTATATCGATTTCGCACGAAAATTTGCATTTGCGCGCGAAAACGTTATTGTTTCGCGTGAAAATTCGCGATTGCGCGCAATGCGAAAATTTACGCGAAAATGGCCGTGCTAACAGTTAGCACTCTGTTGCGAATCAAGCCCCAAGCCTTTTCAGTGCTGCTGAGTAGATTTTTTGTCTGGAGGTTCACTTTAAGGACTGTAGTGGGAACTTTAGCACTGCAAGACCAGAGTACTAACTATTCTATCCATGCTATAAAAACACACTTAAATATATTATTTCCTGCAGTTCGCCTGGATCCACCAACCTCTCTCAGCATTAAGAAAACAACTGAAGGTCAATGGAATCTCACTTGGGTCAATAATGTCTCAACTATCATAGACAAGACAGAGTCTGAAATCTGCTATAAACCCATTAAGGCATCATGGCAGGTAAGGAAAAAAGAGTTTCATCCACCTTAATGTGACGCTGAAGCGAAAAATATATATATATGATCTAATGAATTGTATGTGTAGTATGGATAATTAATAGAACATTAGTAGCAAAGAAAATAGTCTCATATTTTTATTTTAATATATATATATATATATATATATATATATATATATATATATATATATATATATATATATATATATTTTTTTTTTTTTTTTTTATAACATTGCATCATTCTCTAATATTTGCAATTTACACACTACACTCAGCATTGTAAATTATTTCACAGAGCAGGCTTATGAACTTTACTCTGCTGAAAAAACAAAACACAGTGTCAGACCCTTGAGATAATGAGCTTCAGAAGACAGAGCTCTCTGCAACTATGAAAGTCGTGGAGCTCAGACAAGCTCTTTTGCTTAGGGCTCTTTCACATCAGTGCTTGCATTGGAGAACGCTCAAAGCATACGTTTTGTTGTATGCGTTTTAATGCGTTTTGATATGCGTTGCACTGCAGTGTGTGTGCGTTTTTAATCCGTTTTCAATGCGTTACAGCACATAGGAAAACGCAGGTAATTTTTTTTTCTTTTAGTTTTCAACTTTCTACATTCTTCCTCTGTTGCATTCTGGGACAGATTGCCTGCGTTAACGGATTAAAAACGTGCATAGTGTGCGTTTTACATTAACTAACATTGTAACGCATAAAGCTAGCGTCGGCCGGAAAACTGCGCCTGGGTGCAGTGTAACGCAACGCACAAAAAGGCTGCGTTATATGTGAAAGCTAAGGCCCCATTCACACTTGCGTTTTGCCTTGCAAACGGACCGGATCCTGATCGGATCCTGATCGGATCAGGACCTGATCCTGATCGGAACCGTACGGTTCCGATCAGGATCCGATCAGGATCCGGTCCGTTTGCATCAGGCATGCATCAGGCTGCCATCCGGATCCGTGGGCAAAAAATAGCGAAATTAAATAAAAAAATGTTGGGGTCAGCAGAAGGTGCACCTGGTGCACCTGTAGAATCAAGTTCCTCCGCTGTAAGCCCTCACCTCCACCTCCGACATTCTGCCAAACAGCTCCAGCACGTCTGTCACTGCTGCTCCACTCCAGACATGCTTGGCCCATGTGTCCCCATCCGAAATGGCAGCTTGGATACGCATAGGAAGTGGGGTAGAACGTCAGGTTTTTGTGGGCAGTGTGTTCTGTGCCTTCCGTTTCCCATTGGTTTCTGTGTTCCGGATGGTGCTGTCAGGCTCAGGTCAGGTTCCGGTCAGGATGCGTGGGCCGGAGATCCGGACCCAAAAAATAGCGCATGTTGGAAAAGAGTCCGGAGTCCGGATCCGATCCGGCTCCGGTACGTACGGAACGGACGCGTGTGAACGTCCGCATAGACATTACATTGCTATGCAGAACGTACGTTCCGTTTGTACAGTATGCGTTCCGGATCCGATGCGGAAAATCCTGATAGCGAACGCTAATGTGAACCGGGCCTAAAATGAAAGTCTATGGACTTTCATTTCACCTTGGGTAACGCAAACTTTACCCTTTGCGTTGAAACGCAGAAAATCTGCCCTAATGTGAAAGAGCCCTCAGATAACAACTGGAGTTTTTTAATTATTTTTGTACTGGAAACAATATAAGACTCATATCTCTGCTAGTATTGTTTTATTTGTTAGATGTACTACACATACAAATCATTATATCATAAGTTTATTCTCACTCCAGATTCCCTTTAATAATAAAGTGTAGAACATCTGTGCCCACACCATAGTGAACTGCTCACCTTTTTTGGTCTGACCAGAAACCTGGTCTAATTTAGGAATGGTCAGAATTGCAAATCCCCCCCCAAAAAAATCTTAAAATTCCACACTGAATTCCTAACGAATATCCGAAATTTCGCAAATTCTGAGTTTGCATTTCAAAATTGTGAATTGTCAGTTATTGCAAAGATTTTTTTTGCAATAACATAACATTAATTATACTGCAGTTAGTTCGAATTTGCGCAAATATGTTCACAGGAGTTACAAATTTGCTTAGAACGTTTCTTCTTTTCATATTAAGTTTTCTTGTTTTTGCATAGAATTTTCATATGGAGTTTTCGTATTCCTGGCTTTTGCGCACACTCTCAGTAGACATCTTTTACATTTTTTTTTTATACAAATTTATACATTACACAAACCTAATTTCTCATAACATTCAAAATTTGCATGTATGAAATTACAAATTTCAACTTTGAACTCAAATTTGCAAAACCTTAATGTGAAAGTCGTCGGTATACGGAATTCAGCTAGATCTGTGCATTCCTTCCTAGTCGGTCGCCATGGTAAATATAGCTCAAAATACAAAACTATGTCAAGATTTTATGGTATATCCAGTCCAGAATCAGATTCAAGATACTGTGTCTGACCTACAAATCCGTCCACAAAACCCAGAGGTACACACACACCTAGCCGCTCACTCTGCTCCTCCAATGAACTTCGCCTGACTGCACCCCACATCACCCAGTCCCATGAACACCTATGGGGCTTCTCTAGAGCTCAGTGGTGTAGCTAAGGAGCTATGGGCCCCGGTGCAAGTTTTGCATTGGGGCCACCCAAGCATGCTATACACAACAATTGATATGGTCCACCAAAGCCAGGACATCCACAGTGTCAGAGGTGCAAGAGGGGGATGGGGAACAGTTTGTTAATGATTACCACTATTCAAAGCATCTATAAAAGTGATCATTAACAGCACAGGACCAATACAGAGGTGGTTGAGGGTGGCCCCCACGGGGCCCCTCTAGCCCAAGGGCCCCGATGCGGTTGCTACCTCTGCACCCCCTATTGCTACACCACTGCAAGAGCTGCTCCAACACTATGGAACTCCCTACCTCAACCCATTAGGGCAGCCCCCTCCTTCAACATCTTCAAGAAGGCCCTCAAAACTCACCTTTTCACTCTGCCCCCCCCCCCCCCCACACACACACACACACACACTAGTGCTCTAAAACCGCAGTTGAACTCTGGTCCCCTACCTTTCTTGTCCCCACCTCTCCCTCTAAATTGTAAGCCTTCGGGCAGGGTCCTCCATCTTATGTCTCCTACCTGTTCATGCCCATCCTATGGATCTGAGTGAACTGGACTTACCTAATCTCCATGCTCCCATCCAGTGACTGACTAAGCATTACCTTGTACTCATACTGTGCTGTGTGATCTCCATGCTCCATTCAGTGACTAAGCATTACCTTGTACTCATACTGTGCTGTGTGATCTCCATGCTCCCCTCCAGTGACTGACTAAGCATTACCTTGTACTCATACTGTGCTGTGTGATCTCCATGCTCCCATCCAGTGACTAAGCATTACCTTGTACTCATACTGTGCTGTGTGATCTCCATGCTCCATCCAGTGACTAAGCATTACCTTGTACTCATACTGTGCTGTGTGATCTCCATGCCTCCATCCAGTGACTAAGCATTACCTTGTACTCATACTGTGCTGTGTGATCTCCATGCTCCCATCCAGTGACTAAGCATTACCTTGTACTCATACTGTGCTACGTGATCTGTTTTTTCTTGTATGCCTGTATTGTCGTATTGCTGTATCTCACCCCTAAATATTGTCTGTAACCAGGGGCGTAACTAGAAGTCCCCAGGCCCCCCTGCAAGAATTTGAGCGGGCCCCCCTTTCCCCTCCCCCCCCCTGGGGCCTGCTCATGGCCGTTTTGGGGGGGCAGGAGGGGTCGCAGCATGAGGGGAGAGTTTTGCATATCAGCGGGGAAGGGGGATGCCCCCCCCTCACCTCGGGCTCTCCCCTTTGCGCTCCCCTCCAGCATCTATCTAAGTGGCAGCAGCATCGGCGGCAGCTATAATTACCTCCATTTACCACCGGAGGTCTCCGATCTGCAAGGGCTTCACATTACTTCCTGTTAAAACAGGAAGTAATGTGAAGCCCTTGCAGATCGGAGACCTCCGGTGGTGAATGGAGGTAATTATAGCTGCCGCCAATGCCACTGCTGCCCCTTAGATAGATGCAGGAGGCGAGCGCAGAGGGGAGAGCCTGTCCCACCTCCCTGCTGATGTGCAAAGCTCTCCCCTCATGCTGTGACCCCTCCTGCCCCCCCCCCAAAACAGCCATGAGCAGGCCCCAGGGGGGCCCCGGGTCCCCCCGCAGGGGCAGGGGCTGCTTCCCATATTGTTACGCCAGTGTCTGTAACCTAAACTAATGTCCAGCACTGCGTAATCTGTTGGCGCTTTATAAATACAATACATAAAATATAAATGTGAAAATATCTCTTACAGGCCAGTGCCATTTTTTTAATATATGTCTTTTCTTTACAAACATTATTTTAAACATTTTTACTCTTTAAATCTGCTGCAAAGCTCAGTGAAGAAACTGTTAGAGGGGCACTATGGCGAAAAAAAATTTAAATTGTAAAATATGTGCAAACATACAAATAAGAAGTCCATTTTTTACAGAGTAAAACGAGCCATAAATTACTTTTCTCCTATGTTGCTGTCACTTACAGTAGGTAGTAGAAATCTGACAGAAGCAACAGGTTTTGGACTAGTTCATCTCTTCATAGGGGATTCTTAGGGATTTATTTATTTTCAAAAGCCCTTAGTGAATGGAAGTTGCTCTATCCTACTGCCGCTGTGTAGCGAGAAGGGAAGCTGGCCAGCATCATTGTTTAAATCCTTTTTATGGAACATCTGTATAAAGTATAAAAGCCTTGCTGAGAATCCCCTATGAAGAGATGGACTAGTCCAAAACCTGTCACTTATGTCAGATTTCTACTACCTACTGTAAGTGACAGCAACATAGGAGAAAAGTAATTTATGGCTCATTTTACTCTGGAAAAAAAGTACTTCTTATTTGTCTATGTTTGCACATATTTTAAATTTTAAAATTTTTCGCCATAGTGCCCCTTTAAAGCTCTTTGACCACCTACTGCTCATAACTATTATTATTATTAATTTACAAAGTGCCAACATATTCCGTGGCGCAGCACAAAGTAAGAAGCAAACTCGGGGTACATAATAATACAGACAATGGTATACACCAAATATAGACACTGGTACAAAATACAAAATTGGTAATAACAAATGTAACAATGAATAAAGGTATAACAAATTGGAAGACACAAAAAGAATAAAAAAGGTGAGAGAGCGCCCCCTTTGTGGGCTTACATCTAAAGAAATGGGAGGGGGGGGACAAGAGGTGGGGATGTATACAATATGTATACCTAGAGGCAAAGTGTTTCTAGGAAATATTTAGTAATGAGCACATTCTTGGCCAGAGGTTGAAGGGGGAATGGCCTAAGTTAGAGTGTATACTTGTTAGAAAAAGTGAATTTAGAGAGAACACTTAAAGATTTCAAAGGTTGGAGAGTGGCTGATGTGTTGTGGAAGGGGATTCTAGAGCAGGGGTGGAGCACGTGAGAAATCTTGAATATGTTAATCCGAGCAGGGGATTCTAGAGGCGGACAAAAGAAGGTCTTGTGCACATTTGAGATTGCGGTTGGGTTGGTATCTGGTAACTAGTGAGAAGATGTATGGGAGGAGAGAGATTGTGGAGAACTTTGTCAGTTTGGGTAAAGAGTATGAATAGGGCAGTTTCTAGGCTATATTGCTTCCAGGGCGAGGATGTAAAAATTGTGCCCCCCTTCCCCGAAGGCTCAAGTATGCTATTTGCGATGCTGTATTTTGCAACCCCCAGTATTGGTTAGCCAGAGATTAGGTATTAGGTAGACAGATATACTTCCCCCCAGTGTCCCACCTGATGAAAAACGGGGCTGATGGGAGGTATACTTGTTCTTTATTAACAGTGAAGGTTTGGAAAAGCTTAAATGCCTTATTTCAAACTAAACAAAGAGGACAAGCTGAGCTGTAGTGCTGGCTATAAAGAGTTAATCTGTCAACTGAAGAGGGTGGAAGTGAGTTGGGTCAGGTGACCTGCTCTCTGCTGGGGAAGCAACTCCTATTCATTTAGCAGCAAGGAACTACAGGATTCAGCCAACCTGATACATCCAATATATACCGTTTGCCTACAGTATAAATAGCATAAAAATGGAAGGAGGGGGAAGTATGGGGGGCTAAATCAGGGCTTTAGGGAACCTGTAATTTCATATAAAAGGGGTTCTTTGATTCTTATGACTTTATCAGCAACCTCTCTGTTTTCTCAGGAAGGAAAGATAATGTTTCTTAGAGAACACGAGCTGTCAGTTGTAATGCATGACCTCCCCCTGGGCACTGCGTATGAAGCCAAGGTCCGCGTGAGATCTGTGGTCGATGAACCAGGTGAATGGAGTGACTGGAGCCAGCCTATAGAATGGAGCACTTCAGAAGAAACAGTAAAAGGTAAGTCCTTTTGTGATCTTCTTTAGGTTCAATTTTTTATGTTTTGCCCTCAAAACACTTTACAAGTCAAGGATACTGAAAAACACATTTGGGCAATATTCTCACATTTCTTCCCTGGAAGTAGAAATCACCAGTAAGACATCCACAAATCAGC
Organism: Hyperolius riggenbachi; assembly: GCF_040937935.1. Taxonomy (NCBI): domain Eukaryota; kingdom Metazoa; phylum Chordata; class Amphibia; order Anura; family Hyperoliidae; genus Hyperolius; species Hyperolius riggenbachi. Next base: position 12,193,830 of record NC_090654.1, read on the forward strand.
CTGCAGTGACCACAGTGGGTGAGCCCTAAAGAGGGTCGATTCTGGCTGTAAATTATATGCTTCTTGAAATCAGGTCAATCAGATGTATGTCTGGCTTATATTCATTGGCTCATCTGCAGGCCGCATACAATTTGCATTAAATTTGCTTGCTAGTTGTAAATATGAGCATCTCATTGCCCATTTCTTAGAAGCAAGCCTCTTGGCCATAAATAGACATACTTTAGAAATTGGAACACTCTTTTCAGGGCTAAAGATATTTTCTATGAGGCCATAACTACAGATGGAGCAGAGTACCCACGGCAGCCCCTTACATAAGAACTACATGCTTAGACCATATTGTGTACAGAATAGAGCAACACTTTTGATTTACATCCACACTTTTCATAGCTACAGATCTTTCTACAAGTGCATAACCACAGATGGGGCAGAGGGGTGGACCTTGGACCCATGGCAGCCCCTTACATATAAACTGTCACACATATTGTGTACAGAAAAGAGCAATATTTTTTATTAGTATTGTTCCTTTTTCCTTCTTTTATCTTCTTTTTAAACCATTATTAGGTGTTAAGCTCTATTCCATGAAAAAATATGTATATTAGTTATAACAATGTGTTTACTGCTACATTAGGGAGATTTTTGTTGTTTGTACCATTACCTGCGTCCTATCTTCAGTGGTGAGATTCTTCCCCACAACTTGTCTTCATGGTTTTAACCACTTAAAGAGAACCCGAGGTGGCATTGTATTACGTTAGTGGGGCACAGAGGCTGGTTGGGCACACTAACACCAGCCTCTGTTGCCCCATCGTGTGTCTCAAAGACCCCCCTGCTCGCCGCTATACCCCCGCAGTGCTGGCGACACGCAGCTTGTCGCCAGCACAATGTTTACCTTAGCGCTGTCTGTCAGCGCCGCTCCGCCGCCTCCTCCGCATCGCCGCTACCCGCCCTCGTCCCTTCCCTCCCGCTGATTGGAGGGAAGGGATGAGGGCAGGTAGCGGCAATGCGGAGGAGGCGGGGGAGCGGCGCTGACAGACAGCGCTAGAGTAAACATTGTGCTGGCGACGCGCTGCGTGTCGCCAGCACTGCGGGGAGTATAGCGGCGAGCAGGGGGAGTCTTTGAGACACACGATGGGGCAACAGAGGCTGGTGTTAGTGTGTCCAACCAGCCTCTGTGCCCCACTAACGTAATACAATGCCACCTCGGGTTCTCTTTAAGCTCCCATTTCCATCTCATTACAATTGTGAATTGAATAAATCCCAAAATCTGTTGGCCCTAATACTACATGGAATTGGACAATCAAGATTGGATGTGTGTATGCTGTGTTTCCACAAACTTATTACATGTTGCATGTATTTTTACACAATGCAAATGTTTTGCTTAATTTATGAAAATTGTTATGCGGATTTTTGAAAGCGCCTAGTGTGGACTTATCCCAAGAGATAGTCAATGAGGCCATAATAATTTCAAGTTGATGGAAATGTTATGTTAATTTTATGCAGCTCAGATTAAGGCGAAATCAAAAACATCAGCTACTGGATTTGACTGATACATTTCTCAGCTGCCTACAATTAGAGTCTCTGCAAATCTCTGTGAAATGTTAAAATGACCAAACATGTTATAAATAAATTACTAATAGGAATACATTAAACACTTTTCTGTTATAAAATACATAAAAACAAAAGTTTGCTTTCTTAAAACAGAAAGAATTTGCGATAATTCAGGTTGGAGTGAGCTTGAGATGTCTCCCACAATGCATCACTGCTGATTATATGCAAATTAGCCATTGTTAATACATAACTAATAGTAGAAATATTAACATGAATCTTGGTGATAACGATATTGCATTCATTTGTAATCCTTTTTCTAGACACTGACTTTGTTCTGGTGATCGGGATGCCATTGCTGATCATTGGGATCATAATTGCCTTAATAACTCTAATCTTCAACCAGAAGAGGTGAGTGACTAACTGTTTCCAAGGTTGTTCAGCTTTGTGCAAGGCTTATAAGTTTTCTTACATTGCCTCAAGAAATCCAAGAGGTCCGCACACTCACTGTAGTCCAAGTCCACTTTTATTAAAAAATCGTGAAACAATTCCATTCCATAGACCAATGATTTGTTTTGGGGCCCCGGGGGTCCCCTTTATCAAGGTAACAACACACAATGTTGACATTGCCTGGCTTGAAAAAGAGATCAGTGTTCATCTGTAGAAGACACAGCCTTGTCAATACGTACATGAGTTTAGGCTGAATATAAAGACATAGAACGTAATGGTCCCAACTGTAACTTATTATTATTATGTATTTATATACCACTGACATCTGTTGCAGCATTTTACAGCGTACATAGTCATGTCACTGACTGTCCTCAGAGGAGCTCACACTCTAATCCTACCATAGTCATAGTCTAATGTCCTACCATATTATTATTATGTATTTATATAGCACTGACATCTTCTGCAGCACATTACAGAGTACATAGTCATGTCACTGACTGTCCTCAGAGGAGCTCACACTCTAATCCTACCATAGTCATAGTCTAATGTCCTACCATATTATTATTATGTATTTATATAGCACTGACATCTCCTGCAGCACATTACAGAGTACATAGTCATGTCACTGACTGTCCTCAGAGGAGCTCACACTCTAATCCTACCATAGTCATAGTCTAATGTCCTACCATATTATTATTATTATTATTATTATTATTATTAGTAGTAGTAGTAGTAGTAGTAGTAGTAGTAGTAGTAGTAGTATGTATTTATATAGCACCGACATCTTCTGCAGCACGTTACAGAGTACATAGTCATGTCACTGACTGTCCTCAGAGGAGCTCACACTCTAATCCTACCATAGTCATAGTCTAATGTCCTCCCATATTATTATTATTATTATTATTATTATTATTATTATGTATTTACAGTGGCTTGCAAAAGTATTCGGCCCCCTTGAAGTTTTCCACATTTTGTCATATTACTGCCACAAACGTGAATCAATTTTATTGGAATTCCACATGAAAGACCAATACAAAGTGGTGTATACGTGAGAAGTGGAACGAAAATCATACATGATTCCAAACATTTTTTACAAATCAATAACTGCAAAGTGGGATGTGCGTAATTATTCAGCCCCCTTTGAGCTAAGTGCAGTCAGTTGCCCATAGACATTGCCTGATGAGTGCTAATGACTAAATAGAGTGCACCTGTGTGTAATCTAATGTCAGTACAAATACAGCTGCTCTGTGACGGCCTCAGAGGTTGTCTAAGAGAATATTGGGAGCAAGAACACCATGAAGTCCAAAGAACACACCAGACAGGTCAGGGATCAAGTTATTGAGAAATTTAAAGCAGGCTTAGGCTACCAAAAGATTTCCAAAGCCTTGAACATCCCACAGAGCACTGTTCAAGCAATCATTCAGAAATGGAAAGAGTATGGCACAACTGTAAGCCTACCAAGACAAGGCCGTCCACCTAAACTCACAGGCCGAACAAGGAGAGCGCTGATCAGAAATGCAGTCAGGAGGCCCATGATGACTCTGGACGAGCTGCAGAGATCTACAGCTCAGGTGGGAGACTCTGTCCATAGGACAACTATTAGTCGTGCACTGCACAAAGTTGGCCTTTATGGAAGAATGACAAGAAGAAAGGCATTGTTAACAGAAAAGCATAAGAAGTCCCGTTTGCAGTTTGCCACAAGACATGTGGGGGACACAGCAAACATGTGGAAGAAGGTGCTCTGGTCAGATGAGGACAAAACAGAACTTTTTGGCCAAAATGCAAAATGATGTGTGATGGAAAACTAACACTACACATCACTCTGAACACACCATCCCCACTGTCAAATATGCTGGTGGCAGCATCATGCTCTGGGGGTGCATCTCTTCAGCAGGGACAGGGCAGCTGGTCAGAGTTGATGGGAAGAAGGATGGAGCCAAATACAGGGCAAACTTAGAAGAAAACCTCTTGGGAGTCTGCAAAAGACTTGAGACTGGGTCGGAGGTTCACCTTTCAGCAGGACAACGACCCTAAACATAAAGCCAGGGCAACAATGGAATGGTTTAAAACAAAACATATCTATGTGTTAGAATGGCCCAGCCAAAGTCCAGATCTAAATCCAATCGAGAATCTGTGGCAAGATCTGAAAACTGCTGTTCACAACGCTGTCCATCTAATCTGACTGAGCTGGAGCTGTTTTGCAAAGAAGAATGGGCAAGGATTTCAGTCTCTAGATGTGCAAAGCTGGTAGAGACATACCCTAAAGACTGGCAGCTGTAATTGCAGCAAAAGGTGGTTCTACAAAGTACTGACTCAGGGGGCTGAATAATTACGCACACCCCACTTTGCAGTTATTTATCTGTAAAAAATGTTTGGAATCATGTATGATTTTCGTTCCACTTCTCACGTGTACACCACTTTGTATTGGTCTGTCATGTGGAATTCCAATAAAATTGATGCATGTTTGTGGCAGTAATGTGACAAAATGTGGAAAGCGTCAAGGGGGCTGAATACTTTTGCAAGCCACTGTATATAGCACTGATATCTTCTGCAGCACTTTACAGAGTACATAGTCATGTCACTGACTGTCCTCGAAGGAGCTCACAATCACTTCAATTAGTCCTTATGAAAGTATTTATGAATTATTATTGGTGTTCAAATAACTAACGAATACTACATCTCTTTACTGCAGAGTTAAGAACATTTGGATTGGCGTACCAGATCCGTCTCAATTCTTCAACCCTTTAATTACAACTCACAAAGGGAATTTTCAGGTACTGCTAAATGAGTTTGTCTAGAGCTACAAAAAGACCACAACTCATGCTGGCAACACATGCTAAGATATGATTGTACGATGAAACGACGCAATCACATCTATGCAAAATCAAACAATTTCCTTCAAAACATTTGGTTATTTACAGTCTTTTTAAGTTGAATGTGAGTTTTATTATACTGTCTGAAAGAGTTAATTTCTAGGCATGGAAGTGACAGCTTCTGTCTTGTCAGTACTTTGTCGGGAATATAGTAACCATCACTGATAAGAAAATGACAGCCATAAAAGTTTTCCTGGCAGAATACAACTTCTGAAAGCTGGGAGATAAAAAAAGGTCAGGTTCATGTACTTCCATTCAGGGACACTTAATAGGCTGCCACTGAGCAGAGACATCAAAACATTAATTCTACTTTGTAAATGTTTAAAGAGACACTGAAGCGAAAAAAAAAATATGATATAATGATTTGTATGTGTAGTACAGCTAAGAAATAAAGCATTAGGAGCAGAGACATAAGTCTAATATTGTTTCCAGTACAGGAAGAGTTAAGAGACTCCAGCTGTTATGTATGCAAAAGAGCCATTGAGCTGAACACTTTAAAGTCGCAGAGAGCTCTGTCTTCTGAAGCTTGTTATCTCAACTGTCAATCACTATATTGTTTTTTTCTTCTGCAGAGAAGAGTTTAAAATTTCATTGAGCTGCTCTGTAAATTATCATTTAGAATGCTGAGTAGTGTGTAAAGTGCAAATATTAGAGAATGATGCAATATTATAAAAAAACACTATATAACTGAAAATAAAAATATGAGAATATTTTCTTTGCTACTAATGCTCTAGTAATTATCCGTACTACACAACCAATTCATTACATCATATTTTTTTTTCCCCGCTTCAGTGTCTCTTTAAATATAAAATAAAACGATGGAATGTCTAAAAAAAACCCTCATTTTTAGGAGTAGGAGGGTAAGTAAAATAGTTTCTCATCAGTTTATTTTCACTTTAAAGTGAACCTGAATTGAGGAAACTTATGTCAGATCTAATACTTACCTGATAAGGGGAGAGGCTCTGAGTACTATAGAGCCTCCTTGGTCCTCTGCGCTGCCTGTAATTCCTGCGCCGTTCCCCGCCAAACTTCTTTGACCTGCTAGGTGGAATAGAGCCATGGTAGTATTTGGGGATCCTTTGGAAGTTCCCAAGAGTGGGGTGTCTCAAAAAGTCATGTTTAGGAGAAGGAGGATAGATACATGTGTTTATCTCATTAGTTTATTTTCACCTTGTGTTTCCTTTAAAGAGAGTCTGAAGCGAGAATAAATATCGCTTCAGACCTCCTAAATAGCAGGGGCATTTGTGCCCCTGCTAAAACGCTGCTATCCCGCGGCTGCACGAGGGTCCCTGTCCCCCCAAATCCCCTCCGTAATGCGGGGGAGCGCTTCCGCATTGGGGCAGGGCTAACCGCTGCAGCCCTGCCCCACGCGCGTCTGTCAGCGCGTATCTCCGCCTCTCCCCCGCCCCTCTCAGTCTTCCTTCACTGAGAGGGGCGGGGGAGAGGCGGCGATGCGCCGCTGGTAGACGCGACTGGAGGCAGGGCTGCAGCCATTAGCCCTGCCTCCAGGAGCGACCAAATGCACGACCAAGTCGTGCTGGGGTGGGTTTGGGGGTGAAGGGACCCCCTTTGTGCGGCGCGATAGCGGCGGTTTAGCAGGGGCACACGTGCCCCTGCTAACTTTGAGCTCTGAAGCGAGATTTATTCTCGCTTCAGAATCTCTTTAATTAGCGTTTTAATGAGCACAAGGTGCACGTCTTCGCATACTCATGCTCCTGTCCCATAGCGATCTTAACCAGCTGAGCGGTCTGGACGAGCTCAGCTCGTCCAGTACCGCCGGAGCCTGCCGCTCAGGCCCTGCTGGGCCGATTTTCATCAAATAAAAAGCAGCACACGCAGCCGGCACTTTGCCAGCCGCGTGTGCTGCCTGATCGCCGCTGCAGTGCGGCGATCCGCCGCATGCAGCGGCAAAAGAGGGTCCCCCCAGCCGCCTGAGCCCAGCGTAGCCGGAACAAAAAGTTCCGGCCAGCGCTAAGGGCTGGATCGGAGGCGGCTGACGTCAGGACGTCGGCTGACGTCCATGACGTCACTCCGCTCGTCGCCATGGCGACGAGGTAAGCAAAACACGGAAGGCAGCTCATTGCGGCCTTCCGTGTTATTTCTGGCCGCCGGAGGCGATCAGAAGATCGCCTCCGGAGCGCCCTCTAGTGGGCTTTCATGCAGCCAACTTTCAGTTGGCTGCATGAAATAGTTTTTTTTTTTATTAAAAAAAAAACCCTCCCGCAGCCGCCCTGGCGATCTTATTAGAACGCCAGGATGGTTAAAGGACTTAAGAGGTGAAAAGTAAAAAAAAAAAGTTCAGTACCTGTGTGTATTTTGAATCCACAGAGGACGCCCTCCGTGCCCTCTGTTTACTTCCGCTGGGTCTCCGCTCTGTTACCGACCCCGGTCGGCTCCCGACCCCATGTGGCTATGCCGCGGCTGCACAGTCAGCATAGACGCGGGTGCGGCTGCCGAGCTCTAGGAATCCTCCTGCCGCGTCCTCGCTACAGGCTGTCTACTGTGTGTGGATGGGGTGGGAGGCCCTAGAGCTGCGCATCCGCACTCGCGTCTATGCTGACTGCGCAGCCACGGCAAGCTCCAGCGGCCATTTTACTTGAGGAATGAGAGCCTGACCTGGGCCGCGGGCCGGGAGCTGACCAGGGTTGGTAACAGAGCGGGGAGCCGGTGGAAGTAACTGGAGGGCGTGGATGACGTCCTCCATGGATTCAAAATAGACACAGGTACCGAACTTTTTTTTTACTTTTCACCTTATAAGTCCTTTAAGATTACTCAAGGATGACCTCCCTGATGGCCAGTCTCTTCTTCCCTTGTACAGAGATTGGCATGCAGGACTATACTGGCATCATGTTTATCACATGCCTGCTTTTTCTTGGTGGATTTGAAATGTTACTAGGCTCTCCACACCAGCCTTCTCCACCACGTTCACTGAGGCCCAATCAGAGGCGTATCTACAGAGGTGCAGGTATGGCATGTGCCATGGGAGCTTGGTACTGGGGGCACTGCACCATAGTATCCCTGGTGTTCTCCATATAGAGTATAGTTTTTATCTAGGGGACGTTCTGCTGCCTGGTTACATTTTTGGGGAGACAAGCTGCCTGATTGTTGTTTGGGAGATTTGTAAAGTCTGGCCTATTGCCATAGTTCAGACCTACAGGCCATGCTTCATGTCAACTAGGACACAACCAATTCTACAAACGACTGCACCTTTAATTGTTTGGGATGGTGCACCCGCCCATCATCAGACCCCATCCCTGGGGAGAATTTCAGTGTTAGCCATAGGCACTGTTTTCCATAGATATGCCTCTGGGCACAGTCATGTGACCCTAATAATAGGGCTAATTGGAGATGATTTAGGGGCACTGCAGTCAAAGCAAGCAGGTATGGGAAGAGATGAATAACACCATGCTACAGCTTCCCAGTCCCTGGAGGAAACAGAATAGACCATCATAGGGCAGCAGACCTATAGTTGGGGCAAGTAAACTAGAAGTGGAGGGGGGCAACAAAAAACGGAAGGAACTAGAGTGCAGGGGCACAACAGGGAGCCATTTTGTGATTGTAAATAGGGTTTCCGATTGGAAAATCAGAACTCAGTAATTATGGAAATCTGATTTACCGATTGGTCCAGCCAGTGGGGAGCCCCGACAGGAGCATCAAAGATGTTTTTCCAGGGCTCCGATAGACAGTAATTACAGTGAGAGATACACTGTTCTGTACTTACAGCGCCATTGCGGCGAGTGGCGGCAGATGTTTAGCGGGGGTAGGATAATTAGTCAGGGGTGATGGTGCAGCTGTGTGGGGGCCTCTGGTGATATGTGGCAGCCTGACGGGGGAGCTCTGTGGGTCTCTTTATTAAGGGAGACCCCCAGTTGCAGTGGTAGAAGATGGCGGTGGATGTTCTGCGGATGCGCGTACACCTCTAAGGAGGGAGGCAGCAGTGCCGGGGTGCTGAAGGACATCAGCTATTAAATGGGAGCATCGCTCAGGCTTTCACCTGAGTAATGCTTCCTAATGATCGGCCATTGAACGAAGGAAACCAGCAATAGGATTTGCCGGTAATCCTCGCGCATCTGCAAGCTACTTATCACCTGGAATAGGATATGGCCCTGACTGTCCTGGAGCCTTTAACGATGTCTGCTTTAATTAAACATTTTAAAAAGACCCCTTGATGATTCAGCCATGCCTATACTCTCACCACCTATGTCGTCTTTAAAAATCAGCTATTATCCTAAGTGGCCAGTATACCTTAACCTATTTTGGTTCCTGGACGTAGAAACTACGTCCAGGAACCATGCGCGCTCCCGCGGCCGATCGTGCGCGCTCCCGGACGCGGCTCGTTAGCCAGGCAATCAGTGAATCGGGCTATGGTGCCCGATCACTGATTCCTCTCCACCGCTGAAAAAGCGACAGCTTCTCTCGGAAAGCTGCGCTTTTTCTGGCTGTAGCGTCCCCCATGCGTCTCTCTAAGCGTATGTTACGCTTAGAGTGACGTCCTGTAAACAAACTCATGGCCGCAATCTTGTGGCCAAAAAGTAAAATTACAACTAAAAAAAAAAAAACTCAAACACACATTTACATTATAAATCTATTGTTTACATCCCACCCTCCCAAAACTACCCAAATAAAATGTTTAATATAAAAAACAAAAAACATTACAATAAAAAAAAATGTAAATATTTACCTAAGGGTCTAAACTTTTTAAATATCAATGTAAAGATGAAATATTTCTATTTTTTTTTTTTTTTTTTATTTTAAACCTGTAAATAGTGATAGATGCAAAACGGAAAAAATGCACCTTTATTTTAAAATAAAATATTGTCGCCTTACATTGTGATAGGGACATCATTTTAACGGTGTAATAACCGGGACATATGGGCAAATACAATACGTGAGTTGTAATTATGGAGGCATGTATTATTTTAAAACTATAATGGCTGAAAACTGAGAAATAATGATTTTTTTCTGTTTTTTCCTTCCTGTTAAAATGCATTTACAGCAAAGTGGCTCTTAGCAAAATGTACCCCCCAAAGAAAGCCTAATTGGTGGCGGAAAAAACAAGATATAGATCAGTTCATTGTGATAAGTAGTGATAAAGTTATAGGCTAATGAATGGGAGGTGAACATTTCTCAAGTGAAAACGACAGAACGCGAATGGGTTAAAGATGCACTGAAGTCTCTTTTTTTTTTACCTTAATTTCTTATCCAGTCAGCATCAGCATTAAATCCTAAACAGATTTCCAACATCCCCCAGAAAAACAAGTGATTTATGGCTTAGAATAGACCTGCAAAGTTCCAAGACTTTGCAGGTCACAGATTGTGCTGCCCAGGGGAGGCAGAGCTTTGCGCTGTAGCTCTGCCTCCTATCCATTCAATCTCTGCGGATCTCCGCCTCTCCCCGCCCCTCTCAGTAAAAGTAGACTGAGAGGGGCGGGAGAGGCGGAGATTGACTGGAGAGGAGGCAGAGAAATGGCATACAGCTCTGCCTTTACCAGGAAGGAAGATCTGCGAGCTCAGGAACTTTGCAGGTCTATTTCTAAGCCATAAATCACTCGTTTTGCCGCAGGGATGCAGCAAATCTGCTTAGGATTTAATGCTGATGTTGACTGGATAATAAATGAAGGTAAAAAAAGAGACTTCAGTGTCTCTTTAAGTAAGTTTTTCTGGAATGACAAGCATTGTAAAATTCACTTATTTCATGCCAATAATCTTACAAATGTGGGACTGTCACCATCTGCAAACTATGTTCTTCTGCAAAGTAAAGGCATCCTCTGTTATATGGACCATACATAATCATACTACCGCTTTCTTTCTTCACAGAATTGGATATCTTCCCCTTTCTCCTTTTCTTCCTTCTCTTTGGATGCAACCCCCCCAGTCATCTCTCCACTGGATGTTAACTGGAATAAAGAAGGACATCATCAGAAGCCTCTGCCTGAGCCAATACAAGATGCTCAGAGTGAAAAGAGTAAACATTCCGAATCCAGCTTCTCCAATAAAAGTTACTTCTCCCATTTGTACCTGAACTATGATTGCATCGGCCAGCAGGACTTCACAACCATGATAGCCAACCAGTCTTTGCCGTCTCCAACTGAGGACATGCCACTCTTCCAAGCGGACTACCTATGCGCCCCACTGTCTATTCCAGGCCTTGGGTTCCAAAATAGGTGTTTTGAGCTGGATTCTCCTCTAAGAAACTTGGCGATGCCTTTCGTTTTTGAGGAATCCATGGGCAAGATTGTGGATCCTGATGAATATCTTATAGCCCCACCAGTAATGGAGAAAATAGTTGAAAAAGAAGGAAAAGAAATGGATGAAGCTTCAGTTGAACCACCCGATTCCTCCTCTACAATACAATTACATTCTCAGAATATTCAACCTCCTTCAAATGAAACCAATAACAATAATACTCGAGATTACCTCTCCTTGACGGAACTGTATCAAAAACATGCTGTCCATTGGAAGTGATTGTCTACAACATTATCATGAAGAGACATATAACGGGTCGTGGACTTAGTGTTGGCACAACCAGAGAAGGTTGGTCACTAAGTGTCTTGGAGAGTGAAGTTGGTACAAGAGTGGTTTTGACTATTGGAGGCGACAGAGGACTCTTGCATTGAGAAGAGGAGAGCTCACCAATCGACGAAACTCCTTTAATTTATTGTTAGACATGTGACAGGTGGAACAGGTAGCAACTTGGAGACCACATATACGGGATACGCTGGAGAATGGTGGAAACAATAGATTACTCCTGTTTAAAAATCGGTCAGCCTCACTGATATTTCTGAACATTTCAGGAAAAAAGGTGCATTAAGCTAAGAAAAAAAAAAGCAGACAGCCATTGTGGCCGGTGACAGCGGAGAACAGCAGGAGGTTTTTCAGTCAGCCTTTTAGGTCTTGCTCTACCGATTAAGCCAGGGCTGTTGAGTCGGAGTTGTGGCAATTTTTGGGAACTGACTCCGACTTCTAATAAATTTCTATTTTAATTTGGAGAAAAAAATATAACAAAATGTTCTATTGCTCAGCTGAAGTAATTGGGAATCGGTAAAACAAAATAAAAATTAAGCAGATACTTAAGGGGATGGAAGGCTCTTGGTCCTATAGAACATTCCCTCTCCTCTCCTGGTCCCCTCTGTCAAGCGCTGGCTCCCGTTTAAATCCCCCACTACAGGCCAGGGGACTTCGAAAGACTTCAAGAGCTTCATCCTCCTGTAGACGGGCTACTCCATACTGTGCACACGCGAGTACGCAAGAGAGGGCTTTTGCACGTGCGCTGTATGGAGCGGCCCGTCTTAAGCTCCCAAAGACTTTTGAAGCCTTCTTCTGTGTCAGAGAGAGAGCAGTATTCAACCAAATTTGGTTGAATATTGCTATCGGAGAGCCAGTGCTGGAACGGGGACCGGGAGAGGAGCGGGAAGGCTCTATAGCCTAGGTTCTCAACTTGGGGTACGTGTACCCCAGGGGGTACTTCTGATGGTTCTGGGGGGTATTCGGGCTTGATATACTTAACCAACAATAATAAATGTAGAGTTTTAGAAAATGATACATCTTATTTAAACACCAAAGTAATATTTTAGCTAATTAACAGCAATTGTGAATGCTTGGAAATTGTTTAGAACTAATTATCATGTACTATGATTAAATATATATTTCTCAAGGGGTACTTGTGATAATGTTTACTATGCTAGGAGGATCTTGGTGACTACAGGGTTTTAAAAGGGGTGCATACCAATAGAATGTTGAGAAACACTGCTCTATAGGACCCAGAGCCTTCCCTCTCCTTAAGGAGGTACAGTTTCTGCTTCATTTGTTTTTACCAGTTCCCAATGACTTCGATATTCATCACAAATAACTTGTTTATACAGGAATAGCAGTGCTTAGTCCACAAAAATGAAATAATAACCACAAAAAAAAAAGTTACTTGTGCCGCTGCAATAAAGCAGTCACCTTATTTTAAAAATCAGATATAGATAGCTGACTGTGTACACAGAAATCTTGTATGTATATAGCAAATAACACATCTGCTGTAAGAATAAAGCCTGATGTGTAGCTGTGTCACACTAGTAGGGATGGTGAGTGAGATGCAAAGAATTCTGTGTTGATGCAGGTTTATACATGTTTTGTATGGAAATTTGTACAGCTTGAAAATGCACTAATCAAATTCCACCTTTGCAGGATTTGATTGGTCCATTTCTAAGCTGCATAATTTTTCATACAAAATTTGCATAATGATGCATCAGCTCAGAATTATTTGCATCTGAATTACCTTCCCTAGTCACTATTGCGACATCCAGCTGAGCTATTTTCATTCATATCATTTTAATATGTATTTCTGTACATTACAAGTAATATATATATATATATATATTTATATGATCTGTAGTTTGTTTAAACAAGTGCATTTGAGTGTTAACACATGTAACTATCGTTAGCTCCTGTACCAATTCTACATGAATGGGAAAGCCAACAGTGTAGAGTGTCAGCATCCTGGCCAGGAGCTTTTTGTTTCCAAAAGCAGATGCCGTCTTAAAACGGTATTAACCTTCCTGGCGGTAAGCCCGAGCTGACCTCGGGCTATGCCACCGGAAGGCACCGCTCATGCCCAGCTGGGCCGATTTGCATACATTTTTTTTGCTACACGCAGCTAGCACTGTGCAATCCGATCGCCGCCGCTACCCCCCGATTCGCCGCTAACCGTCGCGCCGCAGCCGCCCCCCCCCCCCCCAAGACCCCGTGTGCTGCCTGGCCAATCAGTGCCAGGCAGCGCTGTGGGGTGGTTCGGAGTCCCCTTTGACGGCACGACGTCGGTGACGTCATCCCGCCCGTCGCCATGGCGATGGGGGAAGCCCTCCAGGAGATCCCGTTCTTTGAACTAGATCTCCTAATCTCTGATCGGAGGGGCTGGGGGACAAGGTCTCGCTACATGAAAAAAAGGAAAAAAAAATGGCTTTGCTACCCCCTGGCGGATTTTCATAAACCACCAGGAGGGTTAAACTCTGACATGCTGTATTAAATAAAAATGTGTTTTCCTACTTTTTATATCCCATACAGTTATCATTTTTGCTTATGTGCATAAGTATTATTTATATAGAAATGACGAGTTCCCAAAGTACAGTTTTATTTGCTCTGAAAGCTGCCATTGCATTTTACTCATAACTGGTGTATTTATATTGTAATGATTTCTGAGCAGTATCAGTTCTGGAACATTACAAGGAGTTTCTGCACAGTCAGGGAATGTTTACATTCCTCCCTGCTACAATGAAGTAAACACAAGATAATAAAAACGCCAATTTGGATGCAGATCTCCCTGCAGGGCGCTTGCTATTGAAAAAGTAAGTGTTTTAACCCTTTGAATGCTGTTCTGCTAAAAAAAAAAAAAAAAAATTGTGGCAGTATATGCTGTAAAGAATCTTTTAGAGCAGAAGAAGAAATGCTGGGTTTTATACCACTTTAATATAGCTTTCAAATTCCTAAGCTTTGTCAGTGATGAAATGTCTTTTATGTTACACTAGTAGACCCAAGCCCGTTTAACCTCCTGGGCGTTACGCACGCCGGAGGGTTTGCTGCCGACAGTCTCCCATTATAATTTTAAGCGATCGGATAGCTGTAATAGCTTCAGCTAGCACTAGGCTAGCTAGTAGTGGTGGCCGGCATCCTCAGATTACTTTTGATCCCCCAGATCGCCGCTAAATACATTACCCAGCCTGGATCCAGCGACCAACTGTGGAAAGTTTGAGAACCCTACCATTAACAGTGTAAGAATTGCTGCAGTTTACATTTTCCAGTGAAATTTGTATTTGTCTCCGCCCACTTTTTGATTATGGGAATAAAAAGTATCCTATACTTTATTCCAGGTAATGTACTATGTGTGTGCCAAATTTCATTCAAATCCGTTCAGCCATATTTGCGTGATCGAGTAACAAACATCCGAACTTTCCCATTTATAATATTTGGACTAGCAGACCCAAGCCCGTTTAAAAACGGGCTCTAGGGTCTGTTTCTCTCCGCCGCATGTTGCTGCACATGCGCGCGCACTATCCGCACACGTGCGTGCGTACACCTGCCGTTCACCCATCCGCCTGCTCACACGCCTGCCCGGCTCCCCGTCCCTGTCCTCGTGTCTCTGAGGCAGGGTCCGTGCTGCGCACATGCGCAGTAGCAAAAAGCACGGGCCCAGCTACACAGGGACAGCACACGCAGGGACACAGGGGTTTCGTTATAGAGGATTACTTTTCACCAATCTTGTTTCTGTGAGTCTGTTTACTATTAATGTAGAATTATTAGACTGGTCAGAATGGCCAAATTCAGAATCTGATGAAATTCAAAAAATTGCACACAGAATTTCACATGAATTCCAAATTTCCTGGATTCCAAGTTCACAAATAGGTTCACAACAGATTATGGTTTTGTTTATACTTTTTGCATTTTTGCTTAGGGCTCTTTCACACTACAGGCAGTGGTAAAAAGGCTAAAACGCTGCGTTTTGGCTGCAGGCGTTTTCAAGGCGTTTTCAAGGCGTTTAACGCCAACACATTACTACAAATTGTAAAGAGAAACGCCGCGGTCAGCCCTAAAAAAGCTCCTGGGAGCGTTAAAACGTAACACTCCAAAACGCCGAGTTAGATGTGAAAGGTAAAATGAAAGTCTATGGACTTTCATTTTACCTTGGAAAACGCCAACTTCGGCTGTGGCGTTAAAACGCCAAAAAAGTCCTCTGGTGTGAAAGGGCCCTCAGAATTTCGCTTTGAGTATTTTTTTTATGGAAATTGTTTCTGAATTTACCAGTTGGAATTCTGTGAATTCTGAATACTGACTTTCAACTCGAAACTGCTCAATTCTGATGCAAAAGTCTATATTTGTAAAATCTGTGCACACTTCCCTAGCCTGAGCACAGTATCTTTTTACCTTTTTACCTTATTTTTTATTTTTTACCTACATTTTCATTGCAGTGCTTAAAGGACATCCAAGGTGAAAATAAACTAATGAGAACAATAATTGTATCCATACTGCTTCTTATAGAAATAACTTTGTATATATCCCACAGTTTTATTTTATATTTAAATCTAGTTTTTAAAGGGACTCCGAGCAGTGCAGAAACTATGGGAAGATGCATATCATTTTAAAGCTCTCTTTCTCCTCTTTCCAATGATATATAAACCGCCGCCCTACGCCTTTTAGTTTTCGCTATTTTCGCGATTGAAATTGCCGCAGCCGAGATTTCAATCGCGAAAATAAAGAAAACTAAAAGGCGTAGGGCGGCGGTTTATATATCATTGGAAAGAGGAGAAAGAGAGCTTTAATGACACCTTCATTGAGGGCTCTTTCACACTAAGACGTTGAGTTAGATGCGACGTTAAGGTCCCATAACGTGCCCTAACGCAACGCATGTGAGCTTTGAAGTTGGACGTTGTATAGAGTCTCTTGATGCGTCTGTGATGCGTACTTTTTGATGCATACTATCGGACGAAAACGACACATGCGTCCAAAGACTGGAGACCACGTGATCGTAACACTCCGCATCACGTGGTCCCGCCAGCCAATCGCCGCACAAAGCAGCCGCTCCAGGAAGTAAACACTGCACGTCACACAGTGCAGTGAATATTAATTAGCCATGTGGCTAGGGACAATAGCGGACTCTCCCCTCCTCCTCTCCTGCACTGAGCATGTGCAAACAGTCTAATGTGACTAAAACCGCATATAACGCACAGCATGCTGCACTTTCCCAGAACGTGCAGCGTTACAGTGTAACGCAACGTGGGCACTGTTAACAGCCCATTGATTTTTCATTACTGTGCTGTGGGCTGCGTTACAGGCTGCTCTAACGTGCGCCTGTAACGTCCCACTGTGAAAGCAGCCTGAAGTATGAAAGAGCTCAAATCTATGAATTATTGACCCTTTTTTATCTCTTTCCTGCTCTCAGAAGCCATTAACTGACAGGAAAGTGTTTTATGGCTGTAATTACTTATCATTGAGGGCTATGCTATAGTCTGAGCCGGTACAAACACATGTCTATCTCATCATGTCACATGTCACCTCGGGTATCCTTAAAAATTTATGTTAAACAGAAGATGAAAATATGATTGAATAAGGGCTCTTCTTATCTTTTATTGGGAATTTAAAGGGTACTTTATTGATACGATATGAAAGCTTTCTTTGGGCCCATTCACACTTGAGTGTTTTGCCGGCGATTTCGGCAAACCGCTCAAACGCTGGTACTTTTTAAAGCGCTAGTGCAATAATACCCTACGGGCCCATTCTCACTTGGGCGATTTGCGTTAATCGCTGGGGATTAACGCAAATCGCCAAACGCAAATTTGTAGCCTGCACCATTTTCATGTGATTTGCCGGCGATCGCGTTTCAGTGCTATAGAAGCACTAAACGCGATCACGAAAATTCACGATTCACACTTGCCGATTTTTTTGCATTAACCTCCTGAGCGATAATCCCGAGCTGAGCTCGGGGTATATCGCGCAGGAGGATTTCTCAGGCCCTGGTGGGCCGATTTGCATAATTTTTTTTTTTGTTACACGCAGCTAGCATTTTGCTAGCTGCGTGTAACTTCCGATCGCCGCCGCTCGCCGCCGATCCGCCGCCGCTCGCCGTGCCGCGCAGCCCCCCACCTCCCCGACCCCTTGCGCAGCCTGGCCAATCAGGCCAGGCAGCGCTGAGGGGTGGATCGGGACTCCCTCTGACGTCACGACGTCCAAGACGTCGGTGACGTCATCCCGCCCCGTCGCCATGGCGACCGGGGAAGCCCAGCAGGAAATCCCGTTCTGAACGGGATTTCCTGCTTACTCTGATCGCCGAAGGCGATCGGAGTGGGTGGGAGGATGCCGCTGCGCTGCGGCTATCATGTAGCGAGCCCTGGGCTCGCTACATGATTTAAAAAACAAAAAATTTAAAAAAATAGTGCTGCGCCACCTCCTGGGCGATATAATTGTATCGCCCAGAGGGTTAAATGCCAAAAGTCACCTGAGCAAAACGCTAGCAGAAGCGCTAGCGTTTTGCATTTTGCAAGTGTGAAAGGGCCCTTTAACCTCTCCCGGGCCTTGATTATAGAAATCTCCGCCTTCTTTACATCTAATTATTCCTGCTAGGGCGCAGATTTCAACCATCCAAGCCACGCAGTCTAATCGCTCTTGCCGTTCCTGACACCTTTTGTGTCCTGCACCCGCTAGCTCAGCTGTCACGCTGACAGCAGAGCTTCCACATATCAGTCAGGAGCTGATTTAGTTGGCTGATGACCCCATGATTGCTGTGAGCCAATCACAGTGCTAAAAAGGGTACGGACGGCTTTGGTCCTGGATCCTAACGAGGCTTCTCCTGTTCTCGGGTGTCCCGGCAGTCCAGCGCTGCGACCCCCGAACAGCAACAAGGTAAATATTTACCTACCGGGATCCAGAGCAGGCGCAGTAGCCACTCTTCATTCGGCCTAAGGCGGAAATAGCCGAACCCGATGGTATCCGCTCTACTGCGCAGGCGCGAGTCCTTTGTGCCTGAGCAGTAGAGCGAATCGATCGGGTTCAGCTATTTCCACCTTACCCAAACGAAGAGCGGCTACTGCGCCTGCGCTTGTCAAGCCTTGTCGAGGAGGTCTTTGGGGGAGCCAGCGCTGGATTCCCCCAAGCTGCCAGAGGACGGGAAGCCACATTGGGACCCTGAGGCTTCCCCCTCCTGAGGTAAGTATCCCCCAGAGGGGGATTTTTGTTTTTGTTACAGAGTCTCTTTGACGCAAGGTGAAAACGCTGCGTTTTTGCCGCTAATGGAAGTCTATAGGCCGCATGAAAAAACGCATATAAAAACACACGAGTTTTGTATGCGTGCGTTTTTAAAAAACGCTGGTTTTGTTGCATGATATTCAAAAATGCATCAAAAACACGCATAATGAAAGTCAATGGGAACGCAATGTATTGCGTTTTGTATACTTTTTAATGCGTTTTTATATTTTTTTTTTAAATGTTGTGATGTATTTCTGCTTCCTGTTGTCTTCCTAGTGATTTACATAAAACGCAATATAAAAATGAATTGAAAATGCATATTTGTTTTGTATATGCAAACCACAAACGCATAAAAACGCATGCAAAACGCACGAAAAACGCATATGCTGAAAAACCACAAACGCACACTAAAAAAAAATATGCACAGGACAGAAAACACGACCTTACACGCTCTGTTATGTGCGCACTCAGCCTCAAAACAGTGAATCAACAAGTTTAGTGGCTCAGCATCCTCAACTATTTAAACTCCTGAATTATGTCTCACTGCCCCATTCATCTAGCTTTTCTCCTGAGATTTTTCTCCCAAGAGATACATTTTCATGTAATCTACAAAAGTAATTGTCTGCACCTGTCAATGAATTGAAACCAAAACGTAATTAAAGCATTAATGTCAAACTTATTACTGCTTGAATTTTTTTTCTAAAAACACGAAATATAATCTAATGCTTAGCGTATAACACTGTTTGTTTTGTTAGACTGTATGATAATGGACACCAGAATTTTATGTTAGCATTCCTGCTGGACAGAAGTGTAATATACTAATCGAAACTCAATGCAATTTCCGAATTTCCGATCCGAAATTGCATTTCCGCATCGGAATTCGGAAATCGGTAATGGAAGTGCAGTAGGCGGATTTTCACAGAAATTTTTGCTGAAATCGTGGAAATTTCTGACAACTTTAACATCAATTTTCCTAAAAACTACAAAAAGAAAGATTTTTTTTTCTTCTTGTTCCTACTTTTCTGCTTTTCATTCCCTGCAAATTTGGAGTTTCTAGCTTTGCATCATATCGCATAGCGGTTTCAATGTGGATTTTCGCTGTAATTCCTGCCGATTTTTAACATTGACTTTCTCAAAAACCACAAGGTCTTTTTTTAAATATTTTTTTTTTCTTCTTGTTTCTTGTCTTCTTGTTTTCTACTTGTCAGCTTAATATACCCTGAAAATGTGGTGTTTATAGAACCTACGCGGGCTTTGCTATTAACCGCCAAAGTTGGTCACTGTTGACTGTAATGTAAAATGCAGAAAATTCGTATTACCGTTATGCGGTATGATGCTGACTTTAGAGGTTAATCGCAAAGTCCCCATAGGTGCTAGAAACACCAAACTTTTAGGGAATGTTAAGCAGACAAACGGAAACAAGAGGGAAAAAAATTCAAAAAGACCTTGTAGTTTTTGAGAAAATCGATGTTAAAGTCGGCGGAAATTACTGCGAAAATCAGCATCAGAATGCGGAAATCGGAAGCAGAAAGAGGTAGCGGTAACGGTAATTGGCAATGGTGGAATGCAAATTTTCGGCAGAAACGGAAATTGGCATTTCCAAACATCCCTACTCCATTTATAAAGAGTTTTATTTTGTATTTTTTTAATATTATGATTTTGTTGATAGAGAAAGGTATAAATGTAATGAAATAAATAATGTTACAGTATTCTGTGTTGTGGTCCTTTCCCTCCCGATGCTAGGGCTGGTGACCTGACATTTTTACTAATAGTTCTGAAAATCAGTATCATTGTTATTGATTTACAAAGCTCCAACATATCCCGTGGTGCAGTACAGGGCAAGAAACAAACATGGGGTGCATAATAATACAGACAATGGAATACACAAAATATAGACACTGGTACATAATACAGAATTGGTGTAACAATACCTGTCAATGGCGTCCTCGTGTACGTTCGTGCGTGCATGGACAATGGACAGAGCATCTCTCTTGTACCCGTCTGAGGGGGCCATGTCTACTTCTGTGCACGTACTGTACTTCTGGCATCTTGCAAATGCAGAAGTATGCAAGCGTAATTGCGGAAATACAACTGACAGGCAGCCTATTGGGCCAATCAAAGTGCGGGGATCATGCCCATTAAAGCCATTGGTCCCGCCAGGGCTCAGGGCGGGTTCAGTGGAGCGGCCGTTACTTAGGAGGAGGAGTGTAAGTATGTTGTACTACTGCAATGCAGCATGCGCTGAGCTTGCGCTCCTCTCAGGGACGTAACTAGAAATCACTACAATCTTTGTCCCCTTCTCAGCCCCCCCCCCACACACACACACAAACGGTGTACAGAAAATGGGTACAGACAACTGACAGATGAGTGTGCTCCCAGCCTCAGCTTATTACACTCACTCTGTCCATCTCTGACGGAGCAGAATTGGCTCTGCAGACTCCTCCAGCATCAGTACAGTACACAGCACTTGGGGAGGGGTAGAGAGGCTGGGGGCGGGACTCTGCAGACTCCTCCAGCATCACTACAGTCAGGGCCGGCGCTACCATTAAGGCAAAGGAGGCAGAGCTTGTAGGGGCCCCCAGTGGCTACAAGAGGAAAAAAAAAATTCAAAATCGGCCTTATAGTTTTTGAGAAAATCGATTTTAAAGTTTCAAAGGAAAAAAAAACACATTTAAAAACCTGCCGACTTTAATGGTTAATAGCAAATCCACCTTAAATGCTAGAAACCCTAAATTTGCAGGGTATGTTAAGTAGATCATCAGGAATAAGAGGAAAAAACAATTTTTCAAAAAGACCTTATAGTTTTTGAGAAAATCGATTTTAAAGTTTCAAAGGAAAAAAAGTATACTTTTAAATGCGGTAAATGCCACTTTTAGTAGCAAACCTAACGGTAGTGTAATATTACATGTATCAAACGAAAGCGCAATACATTTCCTGACGGGGTTTCCAGGGGGTCTATACGCAGCAGCAGCGCTTTGGCCAGGGATCGCTATACAGCCGCAATATGGCTATATGAAGATCCCTGGCATGTTTTCCTATTTTCCTAATTTATTTTTTTTTATGTTTAGAGTGTGGGAATTTAAAAAAAAAATTGTGGGGTCCCCCCTCCTGAAACTTTTTAACCCCTTGTCCCCCATGCAGGCTGGAATAGCCAGAATGTGGAGCTCCGACCGATTGGGGCTTCACACCCTGACTATACCAGCTGCAAAAAAGGTCTCTTAATGCCGATTTTTGTTCCGGGGTATATGTTGGGGGGGCCCCCCAGGTTTATTTTGCCCTGGGGCCCCATTGTTGCTTAAACCGGCCCTGACTACAGTACACAGCACTTGGGGAGGGGTGGTGAGGTTGGGGGCGGGGCTCTGTATACAAGAGCCTGCTGCACACTGAATAGGGACTGTCTACAAAACTTTGTTGGCAAAACTTTGTATGATTCCTTATCAGTGCTGAGCAGATGCAGTCATTAGAACAATTGTGCAGAAAGTGTTTTCTCTCCGTGCCCTTAATTGTCAGTGTCTCAGGACAGGGAAAATACATTTCTCCCCCCATAGAGCCCTCTGCAGCTTCTGGGGCCCCCTGCAGCTGCATCCCTTGCAGGGTCTATTGTTACACCCCTGACTCCTCTCATTAAGCCCACAATCAGCTTCACTTCCATGCATCAGTCACACAGGAAATGGGCATTACGTTAACTGTGATGCACAATTTATCAACACCGGTGCAAAGTAATGCTGTAACACAAAGCAACCAATCGGAGTGCAGCTACTGAATAAAGGATTCTGATTGGCTTTAGCTTGCTATGCACCTGACTTAATAAATCTCCACCAGACAACATTCAAATGGCAATGAAAATCCAGCAAAGGCTCCAGCTCTCTCTGTGATGGAATTTCAATTTAAAGCAAACCAGAACTGAAAATTAAAAGTCAAAATAAACATACACAGGTCATACTTACCTCCTGTGTAGTCTACTCCTTAATCTCTTTCTCCTCTCCTGTGTCCTGTTTGTCCACTGTAATCAATGGATTTATCCATCCGCCATTTTGAAAATGGCCTTCACCCCATAACAGCTTCCTGGTCAGCACACTGCTTTAATGTAATATCGCCCACTTGAGCCATAGGGAAACATGGACATTACCTTGCACGTCAGTTGTCCTTTCAGTTATAACTGACAGCAACTGATATGTAACTGACAAAACTGATACATTTTAGTTCTGACAAAATCTTGTCAGAACTGGGAGGAATTGTTGTTAGAAGAAAATGGTGAGCTTCTGAGAGGAACTGATGGTGAGGTAAGTATGTGATATTCATGTGCCGGTAAACCACATGTTTATTTTAATTAATTTTACTCAGTTCAGGTTCACTTTAATTTAAAGGATCCCAAAAAACTGTAAAATGTAAAATACATATTTATAAGTAGTTCTCCCAGAATATAATGCACTATAAATTCCTTTTCTCCTGTTGCTTACAGTAGGCGTTCAAAATCTGAGAGATCTGACAGGTTTTGGAATAGTCAATCTCCTCATGGAGGATTTTCAGTATTTGCTTTATTCTTTACAAAATCACTCTATGGAAACTCTATTTTGGCAGTTGGGATAAGCAACTGCTATTCAATTAATGTTTTTTCTGCAGTATTATGATTTTAACTGTAAAGATTGTAACAAATATGTTCAGCAGCTCACGGATCCACATTGTTATTTTTCTGCAGATACTTTTGCTGTACACTTAAGACCGGGAGATTTCAGCTCGCTGGTGTGAAATGACAGATTGTCAGCGCTATAGAACAAGGTGTTGATACAATGTTGTAAGTTTCCACAGAGGAAGTGGAAAAACGTACATCTGTATTATTTTAGATATGTCGTTGGCCTGGTTCGCTTCTGACAGGTTACGCAATAATGTGCTACATAAAGTGGCGAGGACGCCTATAATGACCGCAGTGACACGCTATGCAGGGTGACGAGGGGACAAGCTGCAGTGAGATAGCCAGCCAAAGAGGTCAAGCTGTCAGCGACACTGCAGAGAGGCGCCATGTGACAGCGAGAAACGAAAGGGACAAAGATTACAAGATACGCCAATCACAGCACAAGCCTCCAAGTGAGAGTGATATACGTGAGATAAGAATTTCCACTGCACTGCTGAATTGTTAAATCGCAAAACTCTAGCGATTTTGAAAACTCTTGGTTTTGCTATTAACATAGGAATCGCGGTAGGTATTTTCCACTACCTCTATTCTATTTTGCCCAAAGAGCGATCACGTTCGGGAGTGATTTTTTTAAAGCAATTTTGCAATGCACATGCATTGCGTATGCAAAATCGCAAACACATAAAACAAAAAAATTGGTTACAAAACGCAATAACTAGCGTTTAGCGATTGTGATTGGGATTGCTAGTGGAAAAGGACCCTAAGGCATATGGATCACAGAAAAACACAGTGACATATAGGCGATTCGGTGCTACGATGGCGTAGTGGTTAGTGCTCTCACCTTGCAGCGCTGGGTACCCGGTTCAAATCCCAGCCAGGTCAACATCTGCAAGGAGTGTGTATGTTCTCCCCGTGTCTACGTGGGTTTCCTCCGGGCACTCTGGTTTCCTCCCACATCCAAAAAACATACAGATAAGTTAATTGGCTTCCCCATAAAATTGGCCTTAGACTATGATACATACACTACACAATACATACATAGACACATGACAATGGTAGGGACTAGATTGTGAGCTCCTCTGAGGGACAGTCAGTGACAAGACTATATATACTGTACAGCGCTGCGGAAGATGTTGGTGCTATATAAATACTAAATAATAATAATAAATACTACTATGCTTTGATTCCTACCTGACCCCAGAAATCTTCCATGTTAAAGGACCTCTGTTGCGAAAATCTTAAGATTTAAAATACATGTAAACATATACAGTTTAGAAGTATGTTTCTTCCAGAGTAAATTGAGCCATAAATGACTTTTCTCTTATGCTGCTGTCACTTACAGTATATAGTAGAAATCTGACATTACCGACAGATTTTGGGCTACCCCATCTTCTCATGGGGGGTTTACAGGGTTTCCTTTATTTTCAAAAGCACTTAGTGAATGGCAGTTGGTCTGTCCGACTGCCCAAAAAAGTGTGCAGCGAGCAGAGGGACTGCCCAGCATCTTTGAATAAATCCTTTTCAGGGAGTGTCTCTATAACGAATAAAGGCCATGCTGAGAGTCCCCATGAGGAGATGGACTAGCCCAAAACCTGTCGGTAATGTCAGATTTCTACTACCTACTGTAAGTGACAGCAACATAGGAGTGAAGCAATGTATGGATCATTTTACTCAGGAAGAAATGTACTTCTTTTTTGTACATGTTTTAAATTGTAAGATTTTCGTCACAGTTCCTCTTTAAAGAGATTATAACTATGAACTGTAAGTTGGAACAGAGGTGCCAGTACAAGTATAAATGTATTAAAAACCATTTAAAAGAGGTGGTAGTGGTGGACTTACCTCCTCAAAATACACACAATTCTGTTGATTATTGTCAACAAGTAGCTTTATTCATACACTCACCAATGCAACTCATTTTGCAGGTTCAATCCTGTTTCCTCAGGCAGTAACTGGAGCAAACTATTGCAGTATTTCTGGAAGCCAAGCGCCTCTGTTCTGTCCGAGTGCTTCTGAAGATGGCCGTTCCATACTGCGCACAAGCAATGCCCTTTCTTGCCCACTCGTGCGTGCACAATATGCAGCCGCCTGTCAGGTAGAACTCAGCTCCAGCGGTGGGAGGTTAAAACGGGGCGGGGAGGAGGGGCAGCGCTGCACCAAGGACACCAGGAGAGGAGAGAGAAGGCTCTTTAGGACAGAAAGACTTCCCTCTCCTTAGGTAAGTATCTGGTTTCTTTTTTTAAAATAAAGACTCCCATGCACACATGTTGGGTACGTGGCTGGTGGGCGGGTGGTGTGTGCACATTTCATGGATCCCTTTCTGATAAGAGGTTATAATGACTTGCCCCAGCCTCATATGCTCTGACTTCTGGTGCATAGCCCCGCCTCCTTGAAGACGAGTACTGTGGTGCTTCTGAGTAGGACGCGTCAGTGTGCCGACAGTCATCTGTAGCAGCGAAGAGGGAGGAGTAATTCAGGTCCTGCACGGGCTACAGACTATAACATTATAGCGGTGCCCAACTCAGGGCCAACTCGGCCGGCACTGTGTGGCAGAGGCGCTTTGCTTCTGCTACAAGTGGGCGCACAACTGAGTGGCTTCCAGCAGGAGCAACGAGGGTAACAACGTGCTCGGCTGAGATGATTCAGGACTAAGCAGAGACGTCCCCGGTTATCTGCCTAGGCCGAGAACACTCTAGAGCAGGGGTCTCAAACTCGCGGCCCGTGGGCCATTTGCGGCCCTCGATACAATATTTTGGGGCCCTCGCCGGCAAAAGCTTCCTTATAGTGCACTTCAGTGCTCCCAAGTAATCCGCCGCATCCCCGC
The DNA here is from genome assembly GCF_040937935.1 of Hyperolius riggenbachi. Lineage (NCBI taxonomy): Eukaryota > Metazoa > Chordata > Amphibia > Anura > Hyperoliidae > Hyperolius > Hyperolius riggenbachi. The sequence continues at coordinate 12,219,865 of NC_090654.1, forward strand.
CGCTAAACGAGGGCTGCAGAGCCCCCAAATCGCCCAGGGGGCAATCCGCCGGCATTTCCTGGAAGGGGCAGAGCTTTCAGCTTCAGCTCTGCCCCTCCTGACGTCAATCGCCGCCTCTCCCCGCCTCTCTCTGTGAAGGAAGAGTGAAAGGGGCGGGCAGAGGTGGCGATGCACAGCGATTGTGAAATTCCTTATGCGGCCCAGCCTCATCCTGACTTTGCCTCCTGCGGCCCCCCAGGTAAATTGAGTTTGAGACCCCTGTTCTAGAGCATGCACCAAACTTAAAAATGATGCTTGGTTCCCTTTAACTCCCAAGGCAGCTCAGTAGCAAATTAAAAATGCATGCTAAAAATGTGGCTCATTATTAAAAAAAACCTTTCTTTTTACCTCATCTTTTTACATTTAAGAGTTAATTACAGGCAGTATTCTTCTTCTTGCTCCATCCGCAAGCCATCCTCAGGCCACAGAAAATGGCAGACAAAGACTCTTATAATTGGACTTAATTGCCCACAAGCTAAGATCAGACAAATCCCATTAAAGACTACCTCCAGCCAAAAAAGGTTTGTATGGCAATACATACAGTACATGTAGTCTAGGCACTGTGTACATTTAGATGAACCAATACAATTTACATCTGGTACATCATATTTGATAGAACAGACTCACATTTATATCTGTATGTAGCACTTCCTCATTCCTCCTGAAGCTGAAAGAATTGTGTCCTCCTCTTCAGCCTGGGTAACTCCCCTGCCCCTCCCTCCCCTGCTCTATGCCTGCCTGGATCAAATTACTTCTCTTTTCACAGTGTGTAGAACAAAGAAAAGACAGGGAAACTGCTGTAGCCTGTCTTATCATGTCTGTTTGCTATAATTCTTATTTCAGATGTCTATCTGCCTGCCTAGATTAGATCACATGGACATGAGGGGTGGAATTATGACATCAATCTCCCAGCATCCCTTGCACCTATAGTTTGAAAAGAAAAACTGCCCCGGGCCCAATTTCACACTGGGGGCGGGGATTTCAAGATTATATGTGGAATACAGACCCTGGGGGTGAGAAAATCACACTTTATCATGGGTGATTTTATATATCTTGGCAACTTATTAGGTTTAAAGCAAACTGTAATTTATAATGTAGGTACTCTTTAAAGAGAACCAGAGATGAAGCACCCTCATGTATTTTACCTTATAAATCAGTGGGAACATGACAGTAAACACCTAATCTGCTCTTTGTTACATTGTTCTCTGTTTAATTTGCCTGTTATCACCTCTAAGATAAGAATCCCGACTAAGCAGTAGGCTGGCTTTGCTACAGAAAGATTATAGCTGAGACTGTGTTCTTTTGTGTCTTTTCAAGTCCAAGCCTGCCCCCTGCTGGCTTTGCTCAGGAATCATTATAGCTGAGTCATTATAGCAAAGCCAGACTCAATGCACAGTCCGGGATTCTTATCTCAGCTAGATAACAGACACTTTTAGCAGTGAGGATGAAACAGAGGGCAGGGTAGGTGTTTTCTCTAATGTTCCCACTGATTTCTATGGTAAAATACATGAGGGTGCTTCGTCTCTGGTTCACTTTAAGCATTAGGGATGGAGGAGAAGGGGGAAGACTGTGCTTCAAACAGATAAGATAAGTCACACTTGATGAACTTCACACCAACAATGGATAATGGCAGTGAAAAGGGAACAGCGGGGGGTTAACTTCTCATGGTAGACCTTTCAGCTATATGAAACCAGGAGCTGGTAAGATCCCTTTAACTTTCAAAAATTGGTAGGTCCTAAAACCAAACCATATTAAAGTGAATAGATAAAAGTTCTGATTAAAGAAAAAATAATTAATGATCCACCCAAACTGCAACGGAGATTGTCCAGCAGTCTGTCACCAACATCACTGACGTCTGATTAAAAAAGAAAAATGTTTTTTGATTGCATGGGGATCTCCCAACCTGAGCTGTATACATGAAATCCAGTTTTAAAGTACCACTGGAGTGAGAAGTATATGGAGGCTGCCATATTTATTTCCTGTTAAACAATACCAGTTGCCTGGCAGCCCTGTTGATCTCTTTGGTTGCAGTAGTGTCTGAATCACACACCTGAAACAAGCAAGCATGACTTCAGTCAGAGCATCTGATCTGCATGCTTGTTCAGGGGTTATGGCTTAAAGTATTAGAGGCAGCGGGTCAGCAGGATAGCCAGGCAATGTGCATTGTTTAAAAGGAAAGCAATATGCCAACCTCCATATACCTCTCAGTTCAGATGTTGTCTTTAAAGAGGAACTGTAGCGAAAATCTTAAAATTTGAAACACATACAAGTAAGAAGTACGTTTCTTCCAGAGTAAAATGAGCCATAAATTACTTTTCTCCTATGTTGCTGTCACTTACAGTAAGTAGTAGAAATCTGACAGAAGTGACAGGTTTTGCGTTAGTCCATCTCTTCATGGGGGATTCTCAGCATGGCCTTTATTCTTAATTAAGACATTCCCTGAAAAAGATTTATACAAAGATGCTGGCCAGCCTCCCTGCACTCTGCACACTATTTGGCAAGTGGAAGGAGCAATTACCATTCACTAAGTGCTTTTAAAAATAAAGAAAACCCTGAGAACCATCTATGAGAAGATGGGCTAGTCCAAAATCTGTCGGTAATGTCAGATTTCTACTACCTACTGTAAGTAACAGCAACATAGGAGACAAGTAATTTATGGCTCATTTTACTCTGGAAGAAACATATTTCTTATTTGTCTATGTTTACATGTATTTTAAATTTTAAGATTTTCGCGACAGAGGTCCTTTAAGCAATAAGTAATGTATAAATAAAGAAAGTTGAGAGTGTTAGTTCGGTCCTGTAGCGCGGAGATTCACCGTTGTGTACATTTATCTTAGTGACCTCTGTGTCCGCCAGTCCCTGCTTCACACATTGATTTTGCTGTTTTGTACGCTGATCTCAGCCTGTTTTGCGTGTTGTGTCTTCCAGCCTCCAGGGAGTCCTTCTCTTTTCCAAAACAGCCGGAGGGCCGAGAATGAGCGATCTGTGGGGAGCTTGGGGATGTGTCAACAGCTGCCTGGCGTGCTGGAGTGCGAGTGGCTGGCACAGAATGTCCCTGCAGCCGGGAGGTGCGGAGCTCTGTGTGCAGGTGAGGCGGAGGAGCGTGGAAAATGTCGCTCGCTTTGTCCAGTCCGGAGTCCGAGACCTCGTCTGTCCCGGAGGAGGACACCCAAAAGGAGCCAAGCATGGTATGTCTGTAAATTCACTGTAATGTGATACGCAGCTTTATGATGTCATAGTGTGTTCAGCTCGTCATTTTGTATCAAAATTATGCAAAATCGAAATTTCGGGCAAATTTGTAGTAAATTTAACGTAAGCACAATTATGCCTTGTAATTTGACAATTATGTGTAATTACGCATAAATGTGAAATTTGAATCTTTGGGAACAAGTAAAAAAATGTTTTTGAGAAAATCGGAAAGAATTTAAAGAAAAAAAACGTTTTTTTTACTGGGCATATATTAAAGTGTAAGTTTAAAAACCATTTGTTCTTTGGATTTTTAAAATTGATTTTCTCAAAAACCACAAGTACTTTTTTGACATTTTTTACTTGTTCCCACTATTTGCTCTAACCGGTCTCCTGATATGCCTGAACAGTTTTATGCAACTAATCATTTCTAACTGCTATGTTTGTAATTTTGGTAAACATTCTAAATTTATGAATGGATAACACACAATCAGTACAGTTTCAAAATCGTAAGTACGTGTAATCGTAATTGGCTAATTGCAAAGTTTTACGCTAAATTTTTGCGTAAGCGAAATTAGCACATTGCGATCGTAGCTAGTCATGTGTCAGAGGCGTAACTAGGGTTTTAAGCTCCCAAGGACAAGGACAGTTTTTGCACCCCCTGTGGACAAAATGGGCGTGGCCATACATCCGAATGTGGTCATGGTCATGGGTGGAGTGAAAAGTTATTTAGATAGCTATATGTGCCCCCTCACCCCATTCAGATAGCCAGATGTTCCCCCCTTTAAATAGTCAAATGTGTGCCCTTTAGTTAGTCAGATGTGCCCCCCCTTCACCCTGTTTAGATAGCCAGATGTGCCCCCTTTAGATAGCCTGATTCTGCTGCTGGTAACACTTCTGCAGGGGGAGGGAGAGAATCGGGGGCACTTCAGGCAGCCAGCAAGCCGCCTCTCATGCATGTGGAGGTGCAATGGCCGTGCTGAGCGCCCTCACAGTGCTGCGCCCAGGGACGTGTCCCTCCTTGCCCACCCACAGCTACTCCTCTGTCATGGGTATACTGTAGTGGTGACAGGAACAGGGCCTATTGTCCTCAGGTTTGCTGTAGTTCCCAAATGTCCCTCTATTGATGTTGATTTTTCTGCTCCGATGTCTCGTTTTTTGGCCTGATCTACTGAGATCTATAAAAATAAATGAATTTTCCGACTAAGTTAGAAGAATTAAGTTACTTTGGGGTCGATTTAAAAAACTCCTCTCATGCATGACCTCCCCCTCCCTTTTCACACTATCTTTACAAATAAGTTGCTTCTGATCAACTGAGGTGAGAAGGATATGGAGGCTGCCATATTTATTTCCTTTTAACTACTTGACGACCGCGTCACGTGGTCACGGCGGCAGACCCAGGACCGTCTAACGCTGATCGGTGTAAGGTCCTGTGGGCCTGATTTGCTGTAGATCATGCACGCTAATGCACGCACATCTCGGTTTGGTAGGCGGAGCTTCGCCCCGCCTTCAGTCTTCCAGCAGCGATCGCCGCTAGGAGACTGTTAGAAGGCGAAACAGCCGTCTTTTCACTCCGTACAGCGATGCGATCTAAGGCAGCGCTGTACTGGGGACAGCTGTGTGACACGGCTGTCCCCTCCAGAGGCTCAAGGGTGATTGACACTCCGATCACAGTGATTGGCTGGCTGGGGGAGGTATGTGAGTTTAAAGAAAAAATTAAAATAAATAAGGAAATTTATTAGGCAAATATCAATAGAAATATTTATAAAAAATAAATAAACAATGCTGAGGGTGATCAGACCCCACCAACAGAAAGCGCAGAAGCCTATGACAGCTGACCACAGGGATTGGCTACCTGGGGGAGGAAGGTTTTTTGAAAAATATAAATAAATAAATACATAAATAATAAATAAGGACATTTATAAAAAAAAATAGAATAAGTATTTGTAAAAAAAAAAAAAAAAAAACATCCTGGGAGGGATCAGACCCCACCAACAGAGGGGGGGTAATCACTTGTGTGCTGTGTTGTGCTGCCCTGCAGCAAGGCCTTATAGCTGCAGTGGCCAATTTATCAAAAAATGGCCTGGTCTTTAGGGGGTTTAACACTGCAGTCCTCAAGTGGTTGAGCAATACCAGTTGCCTGGCTGTTCTGCTGATCCTCTACCTCTAATACTTTAGCCAAAATTGGTCAAATCTATCGATCGGACATACAGCAAGATTTCGGGCCGTCGTAGTCGGTCGGGTCCTTGGCCGTGATGGTATGTGATATTGGTACAAGCGATGAACATGACCGAACTCCCGGCACTGTTTCCTCTAATGTGAATGCGCCCCCGCCCATGTATTTAATTCTTTACCTACGGTCGGTGACCATACGTCCCGCTTTACCCGGGACAGGTCCCGGATGCGGGGTCCCCTGTCCCAGGCTGCATGAGGTCCCGGGCAACGTCCCGCTTTTAGCCGCAGGATGTCCCGGCCTCGGGACTCTGGCCACCGTACTATCGAATGAACTGGCCGCGGTGTCTAATAGACGCTGCACCAGTTCATAGCCTACAGCCCCGCTCCAGCCTGCATAGTCTCCGGCAGGCGAGCAGGGCTATGGAAGGATGGCGGCCGAAGCCCTGTACTGGAGACTATTTGTGTCTCCAGTACAGGGCTTTGGGAGCCATCTTCCCGTAGCCCTGCTATTCCATTCAGCGCGGGAGACTGCAGGAGCAAAATCTCTGGGGGAGCTGCGCGCCAGAGGAGAGGAGACTTCTGTCAGGTGAGTAAATGATTTTTTTGCAGGTGAAATGCTGCCCAAATTGTGTTTATTTTCTGCTAAAAAGCTGCCCACATTGCATTCTTTTCTGCTGAAATGTTGCCCAAATTGCGTTTGTTTTCTGGTAAAATGTTGCCCACATTGCATTATTTTCTGCTGAAATGTTGCCCAAATTGTGTTTGTTTTCTGCTAAAATGTTGCCCACATTGCATTATTTTCTGCTGAAATGTTGCCCAAATTGCATTTTATTTTCTGCTAAAATGTTGCCCAAATTGCGTGTATTTTCTGCTAAAATGTTGCCCACATTTTGCGTTATTTTCTGCTGAAATGTTGCCCACACATTGCGATATTTTCTTCTGAAATGTTGCCTACATTTTGCGTTTGTTTTCTGCTGAAATGTTGCCCAAATTGCATTTGTTTTCTGCTGAAATGTTGCCCAAATTGCGTTTGTTTTCTGCTGAAATGTTGCCCAAATTGCATTTGTTTTCTGCAGAAATGTTGCCCAAATTGCGTTTGTTTTCTGGTGTCTGGGGTAACTTTTGCTGCATTTATTATTTAATGGTCATAGTTGGCTATATTTGCTGCTTTGGGGTTACGGTTACGCTCCGCCCATACAATGTCATGGCCATGCCCATTTTTCAGCACGGTGCCACGAACACCCCCCCCCCCCAGTTCCCCCCCTCCCCCGTCCCAGGTTGGACCCATAAAAATCTGGTCACTGTACTTTACCTGTACGCTGTCTCCAGCTGTGGTCTCCATGCTTCATCCTCATTGCCGCTGGGCTTCCATAAAGCACTGGAGTGTGACGTCACAGACATGCCATGTGCTTAATATCAGAAGCCCATCCGCAATGTGGAAAATGCATGGGGACCACGGTGGGAGACAGCAGACAGGTAAAGTATTAAAGGGAGTCTGAAGTGATTTAAAAACAAAACAGATACTTACCCAAGTATAGGGTAAGGTTCTGGGTCCTAATGAGCCTTCCCGTTCCTCTCCTGGTCCTGTCCTTCCTGCGCCGGCTCCCCCATTAGCATCCGCCGACCGATCGGCAGCGGAAGTCTTCAGGAGCCTGAGTGCTCCCAAAGATGGGCTGTGGCGTACTGCGCATGCGTGAGTGTGCAAGAGAGCGTGTTCTCGCGCATATGCACTATGGAGCCGCCCATCCTCAGGAGCACTCAGGCTGCCAAAGACTTCCTGAACCTCCTACAGCGGGAGATTTGAACCAGAGATCCAGCGCTGGAGACCATGACAGGGCCGTAAGAGGAGCAAGAAGGCTCTATAGGACCCAGAGCCTTCCCTCTCCTTAGCTATGTACTGTAATAGTAATTACAGCTATAGCGGCGCACAGTCAGTAACTTTGACGCAGTCAGAAGACTGCTACGTAGCGTGGATTGGGGGGGGGGTTGGCCCTAGAACTGCACAGCCGCACTCGCGGCTATGCGGACTGCGCAGTCGCGGCCACAGCAAGCGGCCATTTTACGAAAGGCAAGAGAGCCCGACCCGGGCCGTGGGGTCGGCAGCTGGCCCGGGGGGCTAATGAGCGGAGGGAACCGACGGATCAGCACGGAGGGCGCAGACGGCGTCCTCCTTGCCTTAAAAGGTGAGGCAGGTGATTAACTTTTTTTCTTACTTTCGCCTCGTAAGTCCTTTAACCACCCTGGCGTTCTATTAAGATCGCCAGGGCGGCTGCATGAGGGTTTTTTTTAAATAAAAAAAAAACTATTTCATGCAGCCAACTGAAAGTTGGCTGCATGAAAGCCCACTAGATGGCGCTCCGGAGGCGTTCTTCTGATCGCCTCCGGCGGCCAAAAGTAACACGGAAGGCCGCAATGAGCAGCCTTCCGTGTTTGGCTTCTCCTGTCGCCATGGCGACGAGCGGAGTGACGTCATGGACGTCAGCCGACGTCCTGACGTCAGCCGCCTCCGATCCAGCCCTTAGCGCTGGCCGGAACTATTTGTTCCGGCTGCGCAGGGCTCAGGCGGTTGGGGGGACCCTCTTTCGCCGCTGCTCGCGGCGGATCGGCGCAGAGCGGCGGCGATCGGGCAGCACACGCGGCTGGCAAAGTGCCGGCTGCGTGTGCTGCTCTTTATTTCATCAAAATCGGCCCAGCAGGGCCTGAGCGGCACCCTCTGGCGGTAATGGACGAGCTGAGCTCGTCCATACCGCTAAGGTGGTTAAAGCACTGTCATTTGGTTGCCAGCAATAGCTGGAAGCTGAATTACATCATTCCCCACTATCCACGTGGACCTGGAGGGGGAATAGTAATTAACGCCGCCGGGAACTTGTGCAGCAGCAGGATCAGCCATATATCGGCTGTATCCTGCGCCCAAGTCTCCCGACGGCCAATTCATATTTATGCTCAGCAACAGAGACGGTGGATGCAGCGCCATAAGGCCAATTCCTGAGAAATTTCATGCTTAAATCTCTCTGGAATCAACCTGCGGTGTATGGGCAGACAACAGATCTCACTCCAATCAGATTGGATCAGAGAGAGGTCTGTCTCTTGGCCGATCTGCCCATACACCGTCTGATGTAAGGCTACATTTACAGGTGGTAAAGTCGTAAAACAACTATGGATAAAATGTCCACCCCTATAAGACATCCTGATGTAATTTTATATCACGTTTTCTTGAAGAGAAAAGGGATAATTTGCATATTCAGTAGCAGTGCATTGTGGGTAACCACAAATGTTCACTTATAGCTGAATTATTGCATATTTCCTTCTGTTTTAAGAAGGCAAATTACACCAAGCTTTTCTTTTTTAGTAGGAGGGCTTTTTGGTTACTTTTATGCCCCTACACATCCCTAGTAGTTTGGGTCACCCTGAGCTGCTTGGATACTCTGTTTTGTTAAAGAGAACCAGAGATGAAGCACCCTCATGTATTTTACCTTATAAATCAGTGGGAACATGACAGTAAACACCTAATCTGCTCTTTGTTACATTGTTCTCTGTTTAATTTGCCTGTTATCACCTCTAAGATAAGAATCCCGACTAAGCAGTCGGCTGGCTTTGCTACAGAAAGATTATAGCTGAGACTGTGTTCTTTTGTGTCTTTTCAAGTCCAAGCCTGCCCCCTGCTGGCTTTGCTCAGAAATCATTATAGCTGAGTCATTATAGCAAAGCCAGACTCAATGCACAGTCCGGGATTCTTATCTCAGCTAGATAACAGACACTTTTAGCAGTGAGGATGAAACAGAGGGCAGGGTAGGTGTTTTCTCTAATGTTCCCACTGATTTCTATGGTAAAATACATGAGGGTGCTTCGTCTCTGGTTCACTTTAAAGAGATAAATACTGTTTGGAGACCTTTGTTTATCACATTTCTCCACTTCCATTGCCTCCCTGTGAAGCTGTACTCTGGTATAAGCGCTGCATCCATCATGTGGCTTAGCATGTTTGCTGTGATGTCAGCGACGTGTTTGTGCTGAACAAGCATTTGGTGGTTGCCCAACGTGCGCTCGGAGAGTTGAAGCTCTGGTTAATCATTCTTCGCGACGCGGTGCAGTGACACAAACCAGCAGTACCTCAAATAAATTGGAACATAAACAATCCGAAGAGAAAAATCCCGACTAACGGGCCGTGATGTGTGAGAGACAGATGGGAACGCCGTTCATCGCGTAAATTATACAACTCATAAAGAGGGAAATGTTGATTTGTTGACTACCACTTACCAGAAATATACGATTCACCCGGGGCCCGGAGCTACTAATCATCTGCCATATTCTTCTAGTCTATCATTCCAACAGATTTTTTCATCTCTGCTTCACACTTTGAGGCTGATTTCACACTGCACACTGGCGGTAGCGTTGTGATCACACCCAAGGCTGGTTCTAGACTTTTTGCTGACGGAGGCTGGGTGAACATATCGCATAGCGTGAAAAAGTAGCGTTTTCGGATGGTGCGTTTGAGATTTGCTGTTGCGTTTTTACCACGTTTTTGCTGCATTTTGCATTTTTTTTATGCAGATGTGTTTTTCCTCACCTGCCCCCTCCCTCACCTGGGTCCCCCCAGTCTGCGCTCCCCTTCCAGCTATTAGCATCAGGCAGTGGGCAGGGAAGCGATGACTCGCCTCCTTCCGCGTTCCAGCGCAGCGTTTTACCTCTTGTTACTTCTTGCAATGCCGTCCAATGTACAGTCACTTCCTGTATGGCATTTCAGGAAGTGATGAGTGGTGGAATGCAGAGCTGGAATGTCAAGAAGGTGAGTTGTCACTTCCCCGCCCGCTGCCTGCCTGATAATTGTACTCTGCGGCAATAGCTGGAGGGGGAGCACAGCCCGAGGTGACCCAGGTGAGGGAGGGAGGGGTCCGACCCCTTCCCACCGCTGTACCCGGCTGCCCCCCTTCCTGCCCCCCCCCCCCCCCCCCACGGCCAGGTGGCCGCCGGCCATGGCACCCCACTTTTGCCGCCTGAAGAACCCACCTCACTCCACCTTATGGGCGGCTCAGGGCTGATCACACCGCCAAAAACAGGCCTTTAGGGAACACAGCGTTCTTACACTTGCATTCACTTCCTGCTTTGGGTATGCTGAAGCGTATTGTAAAAATATGCTTCCCTCAACGCCAACTTTTTTTAAAAAAACTTGTCGCCGTAGACTAACATGACTTCTGGGCCGACGCAGATCGCCGCAGGTCACCGCGGGTCCTGCACGGTAACGTAGTTCTGTGCTAGTGTTAGATTGGGCACTACCACCGCAGCTTACCGCATCATGAAAAGTATGAACTTCCCCATAGGGTTTCATTAGGTTACAGTAGCAGTGCGGGAATTTGCCGCACCCAGTGATGATCGTAATAAGCTAATTACGATTACGCAATTTTTCGCATAAAGTTTCGCAATATTAACTATACGTAATTGCGATTTGTACATTTAATTGATTTCATGTAGTCATTCGTAATTTCATGTAAAATTTTGAAAAATGTTAGCGCAATTTCATGCCAACTTTAGCAGTGAATAGCAAGGCTCCCATACATGCTATTGACACCAAAATTGCTCCATTTGTTGAGAAGAATAGTGAGTACACGTCGAAAAAGAATCTTCCAAAAAGACAAAGTACAAAGTACAAAGTACAATGGTTTTTAAACTCAGAAAAATGACAGTTTAAAAAATATTTTTCTTTGCATTCTTAAAATAGATTTTCTCAAAAACTACAAGGTCTTTTTGAAAATTGTTTTTTTTTAAAACTTGTACCCACTATTCTGCTTAACACATATAGCAATTTTGGTAGCAATAGCATGTATGTTAGCTTTACTATTAGCCAGTACATTTGGCACAAAATTATGCAAAATTTCACAAAAATTACGTGAAAAATTACGCGAAATTATGAAATATCACTATTACATACAAAATAAATTACGATTTCCTCTGAAATTTCGGATTACGATTACGATGCGTAATTGCGAATTTCTCACATGCGACATTTCGGCCCACCACTGGCTGCACCACACCGCTACGGCTTGAAGGGGCCTTGAGACTTTCATACAATCATGCCGAGAGCAGCAGGGTTGCTTGCAAACGGTCATTTTCCCATAAAAAAATGATATCCCCTGCCATGTCAATACCTGGCAACGGTGATTTGGGCTCAACCTGCAAAGCAATATTTTTTCCCCCGCAAGCAAATAAATATTTCAGATTCAGATTTGTGCAGGGCTAAATTTTTACTCTTTACCACCAAGGCCAATGTCACCAGCCGCCCCACTTCAGTATAGGTAGCGAGATGACCCCTCCCCCTTCCCTCCAGTATAGGTAGCCAGATGACTCCTCCCCCTTTCCCTCCAGTATAGGTAGCCAGATGACCCCTCCCCCCTTTCCCTCCAGCATAGGTAGCCAGATTACCCCTCCCCCCTTTCCCTCCAGTATAGGTAGCCAGATAACCCCTCCCCCTTCCCTCTAGTAAAGGTAGCCAGATGACCCCTCCCCCCTTCCCTGCAGTATATGTAGCCTGATGACTCCTCCCCCTTCCCCTCCAGTATAGGTAGTCAGATGACTCCCTTAATCCCTCCCTTTCCCACTCCCCCCTTTCACTACAGCTCGCTTCCACACTGCAGCAGCCATCAGTGTCACTCATTTCTCTGCTCGTCTCCAGTGCAGAAGCTTCCTCTTCCCCTCCGTCTCCTCCAATGCTGCCCAAGTCCGTAGTCGCCCGCCACAACGCCAATGTGCACAGAGAGCAAGGTGCCCACTGCACAGGCCGCTGGCAGCAGGGAGATAGGGCGTTCACTAGATATCCCTGCATTGCAGCATTTGCAAGCTTGCAAATACTGCACCAGATTAGTCTGCTGCTTTGGTGCCCTTTCTCCTGTGGTGCCGTAGCGTAGGCCATGGCCTAGGTGGCCTAGGCCTAAATCTGGCCCTGGATTTGTGTGTGGGAAAAGGAGCGAATTGTACCAAATTAAAACAGGCCCAAACCTCCTTGGAGGTACACCCACGTGTAGCTCAAGGTTACTTTTCACACCTATTAGCGGTAATACCGAGCTACACTCGCTGACAGCAAGTCAATATGCCAATATTCTTTTTGCATTCATTTCCACAAAAATAATGTTAAAAATCAACATTCAAGGGAAAATGCCATTGAAAATCATGTAGTAATAAGTTTGTGATTTTTAAAATTTTCGCACTAAAAATAATCAATTTTGCGGTTTTCACAGATTTTGCAGTTAAAAAAAATGTTTTACCTTTTTTTAGCAAATTTTCCTAAATTCCTTTCCTTTGACCATTTTGAGAAAATACAATGTATTTTTGCAAATATTTTCTTGAGATCGAAAATAGCCTTTTCAATGCAAAAATGACAAAAATTTGCAAGCAACACTGCTCGTGGACTGGAGACCGCCGGGAGGTCCAGCTGCAGCGTGCGAACTGCGGAGAAGAACGCTGATCACTGACCTCTCTGCCATCCAGCAGCAGCAGCTCGTCTTCTCAATGTACTCTGAGGCTCCCCATTACTATGTCGAGGTCACTGGTGGTCACATGGTCACATGATGATGACACACAGCGATCTCAGCAGAGAGATAGAGCACCACCCTGAGGACAGGAGGAAGACTAGCAGGAAGTGGCCGAATCTTGGGGAGGTAAGTAACTGTTCCTGAACTGCGGCTCCTCATAGGAGATGAAGGTGGGGCACTTGGGGGAACATAGACTGAATGGGGAAGGCACCCACTGGCTACCGGTAGCTATACTGGGGGAGGCTGGGGAACACACTCTGGCTTCCTGCAGCTGTGGGGGCTCTCTGGCTCAGAGGCGTAGCTATGGGTGGGCAAGGAGGGACACATGTCCCCGGGCGCAGCACTGTGAGGGGGCGCAGAGCATGCCCACTGCACCCCCAAGTGAGTGAGTGGCAACTCGCTGGCTGCCCGAAGGACCCCTGCTTCTCTCCCTCTCTCTGCAGAGGAGTGCAGAAGTGTTAAAGAGAACCTGAGGTGGGTTCTAAGAACGCTAATTGCACACAGAGGCTGGGTCTGCATATACTGCACAGCCTCTATTGCTATACCGATCCCCCCACAGGCCCCCCCGTGCTCTGCTTGTCACCCATAAATCATACGCCAAGCTGTAGACACGCAGTGTGTCACAGCCGGCTGTTTACCTTTGCATCTGTCACTCTCACCGCTCTCCAGCCTCCTGCATAGCTTCGGTCCCCGCCCGCATAATTTCCCTCCAATCAGCGGGGAGGGAAGGGACGCGGGTGGGGACCGGCGCTATGGAGGAGGCGGGGGAGCGGCGAAAGTGACAGATGCAACGGTAAACAGTCGGCTACGACACACTGCGTGTCGACAGCTCGGCGTATGATTTATGGGTGACAAGCAGAGCGCAGGGAAGCCTGTGGGGGGATCGGTATAGCAACAGAGGCTGGGCAGTATATGCAGACCCAGCCTCTGTGTGCAATTAGCTTTTTTAGAACCCACCTCGGGTTCTCTTTAACAGCAGCAGAACAAGGGGTGCAAACCTAGCTAACTATAGGGGGTACATCTGACTAAGCGTGGGGAAGGGAGGCACATCTGGCAATCTAAAGGGGGGCACATTTGGCTATCTGAACAGGGGAATCTAAACAGCATTTCGGGCTAACTAAACATCATTTTTACATTTGGCTCCAACCATGACCACACCCACATTCTGATGCATGGCCATACTCAATTTGTCCAGAGGGGGGAGCAAAAACTGTCTTTCTTCCCGCTCCCGTCCCGGGCACTGAAAAGCCTAGCTACGCTTCTGCTCTGGCTATCTATAATGAGGGGAGCATTTTCTGGCAATACAGCCAGGCTACTTAAGAAAGGGGGACACTCTCTGCCTCCCTATATATATATGGAGACCTCTCTGGCTATCTGTGCTGGGGAAGGGGGGGGGGGGGCACTTTCTGGCTACCGATAACAGGGGCATACTCTGGCTACATACACGGGCTTCACTCCAGTGGTGTAGCTAAGGAGCAATGGGCCCCAGTGCGACTTTTACATTGGGCCCCCCCAGCACTCTATATGGTGCACCAAAACCTGCCAAGGACAGCCACAATGCCAGGGCACATTTACAGGGCAATTCCCTCTAATCGCTAAAGCACTAGCATCATTTTAAAGCGCTAGTGCATTGTTACCCTGGCAGTGTTCACACTGATTGGCGCCGATCGCAGGCGTTTTGCGATTAGCGCCAATCACAAACGTGTTACCTACAGCATTTTCGGGGTGATTCTGCAGCGAACGTGGTACAGTGCTTATATCTGATATCACGGAAGTATCCAGTGATTTTTACCTCGCTAATCGCGGTAAAATCACTCGCTTAGCGCTAGAGTTTTGCAATTTTCGATGTGAATGGGGCCGTAGAGGTGCAAGAAGAGGATGGGGAACAGTTTGATAATGATGACTACTATTCAAAGCATCTACAGAAGTGATTATTATTATTAGCACAGGACCGATAGAGAACTAATACTGTACTTGTTGATGCAAAATTTTCGCAATTTCGCGTTTCCTTAATTACAGACACGAATTGTGCCAAAACAAATTTGTAATTTCATAATTGCCATTCAAACCGTAATTTGGAATTCTGTAAGCGAAATTTCAGTTTCGTAATTTTGTGTTTAACACAAAAATTTCGTAATTTCATGTTTTCTATAGAAACAAAGTTATTTTAGTTACGAAAATGGATGTAATTTCATTTCTAATAGTAATTATGCACATTTAGGTAATTACTTAACTCAGGAAAGTCACTTATTGATTGCAATTACTGATTTCAATTACTGATAATATAAAGGCCCCTGCGCATGCTGTTGTTTTAAATGTATCAGGAGGCTCTATCTGCAGCCACTTCTAAGACAGGTGCTCTTTGCCATGGTGCACTTAGCAGTCATGTTGAGACACTTGGTTTTGAGCCTTGCAATATCTGATAATGCAAAGGTCCCTGCACGTGTTGTCACTTTAAATGCATCAGGAGGTTCTACCTGCAGCCACTTCTAAGACAGGTGCTCTTTGACAAGATGCACTTAGTGGTCATGCATGCTGTCGCTTTAAATGTATCAGGCGGCTCTGGACTGGACCACAATTTCGAGAACGGACGAATTTCTGAAATTCTGATTTGTTTGTGTTAGGTAAACGATTGTAATTATGAAAAATGATCGTAATTACGAAATTCCCCATAAATGTGAAATTTCTATTACTTCCATAATCGTAATTTCGTGAATTACGGGAAATTTTGCGTAATCATAATTAGGTCATTCTGCTCATCACTCCGGGACCTTTCTGGCCCAAGGGCCCCGGTGGGGTTGAGACCTCTGCAACCCATATTGTTACACCACTGGTTCACTGTTTGGCTACCTAAACTAGGAAGGTACACTCTGGTTACCTACACTTGGGGTCCCTCTCTGCCTGCCTGTACTTAGCGGTATGATTCTTTCCAGAGACAGACTTGTGCCGCGTTTAGAAACTAATTCTGGAAAGGACCGCACCGCTAAGGAGCTTCAAATGACATAACCACTTTGTCCTCCTTGACGTATAAAAACGTCAAGGAGGACAGGCGCGCTCCCGCGCGCTCCCGCGGCCGATCGCGCGCGTGCACGCGCACTCCCAGCCGCGGAGTCGGTAGCCACGGAATCAATGTATCGGGCTGGGGAGCCCGATCATTGATTCCTCTACCCTGCTGAAAAAGCGACAGCTTCTCTCGGAAGCTTCGCTCTTTCTGAAGCTGTGTCTCTCTAAGCGTACATTGTACGCTTAGAGTGACGTCATGTAAAAAAAATCGAGATTGCCATCTTGTGGCCAAAAAGTAAAACTACAAGTAAATGTAAAAAACCATTACAATACACCAATATTTCCCCAAATTAAACACTTTTATATCCCACCCTCCCAAAAATGCCCACATAAAATGTTTAATAAAAAAAAACAAAAAAAAACATTACTATAAAAAAAAAAAAAACATAAATATTTACCTAAGGGTCTAAACTTTTTAAATATCTATGTAAAGATGAAATATTTCTCTCTATTTTTTTTTTTATAAGCTTGTAAATAGTGATGTATGCAAAACGGAAAAAATGCTCTTTTATTTCCAAATAAAATATTGTCGCGATACATTGTGATAGGGACATAATTTAAATGGTGAAATAACCGTGACAAATGGGCAATAACAATACGTGGGTTTTAATTATGGAGGCATGTATTATTTTAAAACTATAATGGCCGAAAACTGACAAGTAATGAATTTTTTCATTTTTTTTCTTATTCTTCCTGTTAAAATGCATTTACAGTAAAGTGGCTCTTAGCAAAATGTACCCCCCAAAGAAAGCCGAATTGGTGGCGGAAAAAACAAGATATAGATCAGTTCATTGTGATAAGTAGTGATAAAGTTATAGGCTAATGAATGGGAGGTGAACATTGCTCGGATGCATAAGCTGAAAACGACTGAGATGTTAAGTGGTTAAACACCAGTTTGATTTTCATGAAATTGCAGAAAAAGAGTTGGATAGTGTTTAGTACGACTCATGTAATGTAAATTGTCCTGATAACTTCTCGGCGTTCTTCAGCGCAGTATAGCGTAACGCAGCCGCCTCTCTCGCTGGGAAGAGCAGCATGATCCAGGGATTTGCTAATCATATGACAACAGTAAAAGGTTTTATCTCAGGAGGGCTCTTTCCAACATATCATTATTTGCCTCTCGCCAGCCTCAGATCAAATGTAAATAAGGGATTAAAGCTCTGCTATGTTTAATAACGCTTTTCCAGAGAACTCGCATGCCGTCGCTAATCCTCATTTCAAACACAGGCGAAAGGTGTTATACTAACACGACTATCACGGCTTAAAGTAAAAATATACTGATTGTTTAAGTCAATGTTATATCCATCAACTGTAAAAAAATGACATATGAATATATTATGCATAACTATTACATTTTTTCTCAAAACCTTATAATTTAAAGAGAAACCGTGACCGAGAATTGAACTTCATCCCAATCAGTAGCTGATACCCCCTTTTACATGAGAAATATATTCCTTTTCACAAGCACATCATCAGGGGGCGCTGTATGACTGATATTGCGGTGAAACCTCTCCCACAGGAAACTGTGAGGACGATGGGAAACTGATGACGAAGCGGAGATGCGCGTGCAGGACTGCAATCTCCGCCCAAAGACTTAACTTTGGGGAACTTCAGCCTAAACAAACATACTGTCCTTAAGTTACATTAGTTATGTTAAGTAGAATAGATAGGTAATATAATCTCTTACCCACCCCGTTTTAAAAGAACAGGCAAATGTTTGTGATTCATGGGGGCTGCCATCTTTGTCATGAGGGCAGCCATCTTTTTGGTTGAAAGGAGGTGACAGGGAGCATGAGACACAGTTCCAACTGTCCTGTGTGCTGATCACCCCTCCCAGCTGCATGCGCTAGGCTTCAAATGTCAAATTCAAAATGTAAAAAAAAAAAAATTGCACCAAAACAGCAGAACGAGAGCAACAACATCAGAAATCCCATCATGCTTTGCACAGCATCAGGGGAAAAAAGCCCGGGCAGTTTTCTTCTGTGCAGCTAAAAATGAGGCTTGTATAAGAGAAACAAAGTTCTGATGCTGTGAAACTGTTAAAGAAACACCAAGCCTTTTCAGTGCTGCTGAGTCGATTTTTAGTCCGGAGGTTCACTTTAACGCTGATTGGCGCTACGCTGTCCTGGGGGAGCTGCCACGTTCACGCCTGTTGGTGTGACGCGGTTGTTTTGTAGTTAAGGTGAGAACCCCCATTTGGAGGACTGGTGCACTTTAATTAAGCAAGTCCTTAGTGGACTGATAGGCAAAAAAAAAACAAATAAATGTAACCAAATAGCATCACAGGGTTGACTTCTTAAGCTAGCGGAGTGCTGGATGGAGCAGATACTATACTTTGCTACGCTACTCTGCATATGTGGGGTTAGATGACAGCTATTGGTGGAGAACTGAGGGTATTAGGTAGTATACTGCACTCAGTGGGCCGCTGTGCAGAATAAATTGACCACTTCAGTACCAGTACTCTCTGGCCCCTTAAAGAGAAACCGCAACCAAGAATTGAACTTCATACCCCCTTTCCCATGGGAAATCTTTTCCTTTTCTCAAACGGATCAATGGGGGGTCTGTATGGCTGTTTTGTGGTGAAACCCCTCCCACAGTGTGATGTCAGCGCAGCGCCTCACATCACTGAGATACTGACATCACACTGTGGGAGCCTTGTTGCATTGTGGGAAATAGCAGCTGTTTCCAACTGCCAAAAATACAAGCAGCATCTCCTTCCAGTGACATCACCTGCCAGCAGTAAAAATGTCACTATGAGATAAATGTCAGAATATAAATCAGGAAGAGGAAAGATTTTACAACGGGAAAACACTGACTACATCATTTATACATAACTAGCTGATTGCCTGGCGTTGCCCGGGTATGTATTTGGCTGGTGTTGGCTCCGCCCACCTTTTTTCTAACCCTAACACACAATTACTCAATGACCAAGTTTGTGAGCTTTGTGGTCTTTGGCATCAATAATTTGCATTGAAATGAAAAACATCTGATTGGCTGATTGTGGCTCCACCCGCATTTCTGAATTTGAACCCCAGTCACCCAATAACCAACTGTACCAGATTTGAGGCCTCTGCCATTAACAGTGCAAGAATGGCAGCAATTAAATATTCCCCTTGAAAAGCAACAGGTTAAGTTTGATTCACTTTTGTAGGCTCCACCCACTTTTCTGAATATTAATCCCAGTCACCCAGTGACCAACTGTGCAAAGTTTAAAAACCCTGCCATTAACAGTGTAAGAATGGCTGCTGTTTACATTTTCCCAGTGAAATTTGTATTTTTCTCCACCCACTGATGACCCGGCATTGCCCGTGTATGTATTTTACTGGTTTGGGTCCCGCCCACTTTTTCTAACCCTAATGCACAAACACTCAATGACAAAAGTTTGTGAGCTTTGGGGTCTTTGGCATCAATAATTTGTATATTCCGAGAAATTAAACAAATCAGATTGGCTGTTTGTGGCTGTGCCCCTCTCCAGCATTTGAACCCCAACTGTAGAAGGTTTGAGGCATCTGCTATTACCAGTGTAAAAATGGCAGCAATTTAAATATTCCCCTTGAAAATCAATAGGTGAATTTTGATTGGCTAGTATAGGCTCCACCCACTTCCCTGAATATTAATCTCAGTCACCCAGTGACCATCTGGGCAAAGTTTGAGATCCCTGCCATTAACAGTGAAGAAGGGCTGCAGTTTACATTTTCTCAGTTAATGACCCTGCCATTAACGGTGTAAGAATGGATGCAGTTTATATTTTCCCAGTGAAATTTGTTTTTTGCTCCGTATGCTTTTTGTTACCTGGACACAAAGTCACTCAATGACCATGTTTGCGAGCTTTGGGTCCTTAGCATCAATAATTTGTATTTTCCCAGTGAAATAAAACAAATCTGATTGGCTGTTTGTGGCTCTGTCCCCTTTTCTAAATTTTAACCCCAGTAACCCAATGACCGACTGTACCAGGTTTGAGGCTTGTGCCATTAACAGTGTAAGAATGGCAGCAATTTCAATATTCCCCTTGAAAATCAATAAGTGAATTTTGATTGGCTCTTGTAGGCTCCACCTACTTTTCTGAATATTAATCCCAGTCACCCAGTGGCCAACTGTGTCAAGTTTGAGAACCCTGCCATTAACAGTGTAAGAATAGCTGCAGTTTATATTTTCCCATGTAAAAAGTTAGTTGTTTTTGTCTGTGTCTAACCTTGACATGCAGTAACTCAATGACCAAGTTTATGGGCTGTGGGTCTTTGGCATCAATAAGTTGCATTTTCCCATTGCAATTAAACAAATCTGTTTTTGGCCTGCGCCCTTTTCAGCATTTAAACCCCATTCTCCCAGTGACTGACTGTACCAGATTTGAGGCCTCTGCCATTAAGAGTGTATGAAATGCAGCAATGTAAATATTCCCCTTGAAAATCAAAAGGTGAATTTTGATTGGGTGCTGTAGGCTCCACCCACTTTCCTGAATATTAATCCCAGTCATCCAGTGGCCAACTGTGTAAACTTTGAGAACCCTGCCAATAACAGAATGGCTGAAATCATTCTAACAAATCTGATTGGCTGTTTGTGGCTCCAACCCCTTTAGTGAATTTGGACCCCAGTCAGCCAATTATTGATTGTATCAGGTTTGAGGCCTCTGCAATTAACAGTGTAAGAATGGTAGCAATGTAAATATTCCCCTTGAAAATCAATAGGTGAATTTTGATTGGCTGTTGTAGGCTCCACCCACTTTCCTGAATCTTAATCTCATTCACAGAGTGCCAAGTTTGAAAACCCTGCGATTAACAGTCTAAGATTGGCCGCAGTTTACATTTTCCCAATTAAAATAAATGGCTGCAATTTGATTGGCTATTTTATGCTCCGCCCACTTTTCCTGGGTTTGTAACCTCAGTCACCAAGTGACCAACTGTGCCAAGTGTGGGGACTCTGGCTTGATTACTGTGAGAATGGCAGCCTTTTACATTTTTTCCATTGACTTGAATGGATGAAATCTGATTTGCTGTTTGTAGCTCCGCCCAGGTGTGCAGGGGGGCCGCGAGACCCCCAGAACATATCATCCCAGGTAGTAAGGGATCTGTGTACCAAGTTTCGTTCAAATCGGTCATGCCGTTTTTGCGTGATCGCGGCACATACAGACATACACACACACACATCCGATTTTATATATATAGATTGGTTTAAAAATGAAGCACTTTTTTTTTATTACATTATTTTCACTGGAGTTCCTCTTTAACCTATTTTGGTTCCTGGACGTAGTTTCTACGTCCAGGAACCATGCACGCTACCGCGCGCTTCCGCGGCCGATCACGCGTGTGCACGCGCACTCCCGGCCACGGATTCGGTAGCCAGGGAATCAACATATAGGGCTATGGTGCCCGATCATTGATTCCTCTCCCCCGCTGAAAAAGCGACAGCTTCTCTCGGAAGCTGCACCTTTTCTGGCCGTTCCCTTCCCGATGCATCACTGTAAGCGTGTGTTACGCTTAGAGTGATGTCATGTAAACAAACTCATCATCAAAAAGTAATACTACACCTGTAAAAAAAAACAACTTAAAATTAACACACATTTACATTATAAATCTATTGTTTACCTCCCACCCTCCCAAAACTACCCAAATAAAATGTTTACTATAAAAAAAAAACAAAAAACATTACAATAAAAAAAAAACACATGTAAATATTTACCTAAGGGTCTAAACTTTTTAAATATCAATGTAAAGATGAAATATTTCTATATTTTTTTTATTTTAAACTTGTAAATAGTGATAGATGCAAAACGGAAAAAATGCACCTTTATTTCCAAATAAAATATTGTCGCCATACATTGTGATAGGAACATAATTTTAACGGTGTAATAACCGGGACATATGGGCAAATACAATACGTGAGTTTTAATTATGGAGGCATGTATTATTTTAAAACTATAATGGCTGAAAACTGAGAAATAATGAATTTTTTCAGTTTTTTCTTATTCTTCCTGTTAAAATGCATTTGCAGTAAAGTGGCCCTTAGCAAAATGTACCCCCCAAAGAAAGCCTAATTGGTGGCGGAAAAAACAAGATATAGATCAGTGCATTGTGATAAGTAGTGATAAAGTTATAGGCTAATGAATGGGAGGTGAACATTTCTCACGTGAAAACGACGGAACCTGAATGGGTTAAGGACCAGAGACCGCTGGTACAAAAACAGGGCTCTCTGACATCACGCCGCATGCTCCCTCTGCTACCGCCAATCATGCTGCTTTCCCCGCGCTGCAGCACACTCGCTCTGCCGCAGAGCTAGTGTTGGGCGAACAGTGTTCGCCACTGTTCGGGTTCTGCAGAACATCACCCTGTTCGGGTGATGTTCGAGTTCGGCCAAACACCTGCTGGTGTTCGGCCAAACTGTTCGGCCATATGGCCGAACTAAGAGCGCATGGCCGAACGTTTCCCGAACGTTCGGCTAGCGCTGTGATTGGCCGAACGGGTCACGTGGTTCGGACCCGAACGCGCTCTGATTGGCCGAACGGGTCACGTGGTTCGGGTAAATAAATACCCGATCCACGTCATTTCTCCGCCATTTGTCTGTGGGTTTAGCTTTGGGTAGGCAGGCAGGGTAGTTCTCTCTCCAGCCAGGCTAGCCAGGGTCCCCCCAGTCATTGTGTCGCTGCTGGGAACAGTAGTACACCGCTCACCCACACTATATAGCATTGTGTTTACTGCCACTCTGTGTCTCTGTTGGGAACCGTAGTACACCGTTCACCCTGTATAGCATTGTGCTCTGTGTCGCTGCTGGGAATAGTAGTACACCGCTCACCCACCACTGTATAGCATTGTGTTTACTGCCACTCTGTGTCTCTGCTGGGAACAGTAGTACACCGCTCACCCACCACTGTATAGCATTGTGCTCTGTGTCACTGCTGGGAACAGTAGTACACCGCTCACCCACCACTGTATAGCATTGTGTTTACTGCCACTCTGTGTGTCTGCTGGGAACAGTAGTACACCGCTCACCCTGTATAGCATTGTGCTCTGTGTCGCTGCTGGGAATAGTAGTACACCGCTCACCCACCACTGTATAGCATTGTGCTCTGTGTCACTGCTGGGAACAGTAGTACACCGCTCACCCACCCACCACTGTATAGCATTGTGCTCTGTGTCGCTGCTGGGAATAGTAGTACACCGCTCACCCACCACTGTAAATAGCATTGTGCTCTGTGTCGCTGCTGGGAACAGTAGTACACTGCTCCCCCACCACTGTATAGCATTGTGCTCTGTGTCACTGCTGGGAATAGTAGTACACCGCTCACCCACCACTGTATAGCATTGTGCTCTGTGTCGCTGGGAATAGTAGTACACCGCTCACCCACCACTGTATAGCATTGTGCTCAGTGTCGCTGCTGGTAATAGTGGTACACCGCTCACCCGCCACTGTGTAGCATTGTGCTCTGTGTCGCTGCTGGGAATAGTAGTACACCGCTCACCCGCCACTGTATAGCATTGTGCTCTGTGTCGCTGCTGGGAATAGTAGTACACCGCTCACCCACCACTGTATAGCATTGTGCTCTGTGTCGCTGCTGGGAATAATAGTACACCGCTCACCCACCACTGTATAGCATTGTGCTCTGTGTCGCTGCTGGGAATAGTGGTACACCGCTCACCCGCCACTGTATAGCATTTCTGTACTGCCACTGTACTGCTGCCAGTCAGCGTGTACTTTATGGATAAGTGAAATGAAGAAGAAATCCTGTGAAAGAGGGAGGGGCAAGGGAAGAGGTGTTTCCCCTGACGGTTCACGTACAGGCCACAGTGGAGCACCGAAGAAAACCCACTCAATACCGCCCATGTTGTCCAGGAAATCAACCCTCACAAATCCAAAAGAACTGGGTTAGCGTTACCGGTCCCTTTTCCTGGAACCTCTCATCTGTATTACATTTATGACTGCATGCCGACAAAAAGCAAATTGCTATCCGCACGCTTCTTGTCCGCATGCAAGGCCTGGGTTGCTGTGTCTGAAAGCGTGGCCTTCTCCTCCTGCGCCGCCCTCCTCCTGTTCCATCACGTGTGCTGCTGCTGCTGGGTTAGCGTTGCCGGTCCCTGTTTATGGAACCTCTTATCTGTATTACATTTATGACTGCATGCCGACAAAAAGCATGTTACCTGTGCAAAGAAAACAGACATTTCCCACATTTAAAAGACAGTTTTCCCTTTGAAACTTTAAAATCGATTTTCTCAAAAACTATAAGCTCTTTTTGCTAATTTTTTTTCCCTCTTGTACCCACTCCCAAGGTGCACATACCCTGTAAATTTGGGGTATGTAGCATGTAAGGAGGCTTTAAAAAACACGAAAGTTCGGGTCCCCATTGACTTCCATTATGTTCGGAGTTCGGCTCGAACACCCGAACATCGCGGCCATGTTCGGCCTGTTCGGCCCGAACCCGAACATCTAGATGTTCGCCCAACACTACGCAGAGCTCCATGACCCGGGATTGTGGCCAATTTCATTGGCTCATGGCCCTGTGATTACTGTGAGCCAATGTGCGGGACTGTGCTGTGCTGTGCAGTGATAACAGGTCTTAAACACGACGTAGATTTCAATTTCCCAATGTCTGGAAGCAGTTAAGGGGACCACTTGCAAATGGTTGTGGTCATAACAGATTCTGGGCAGGTCCAAATAATGTCAACATCATAGCAGTACATGACACTAGGTTACATTCTGTAGGCACGCCTTAATCCCTTTCATATGGTGATTGGCTGGCTGT
This sequence comes from Hyperolius riggenbachi, assembly GCF_040937935.1. Lineage (NCBI taxonomy): Eukaryota > Metazoa > Chordata > Amphibia > Anura > Hyperoliidae > Hyperolius > Hyperolius riggenbachi. The sequence continues at coordinate 12,244,579 of NC_090654.1, forward strand.
ATGGCACTTGCAAACTGTACAGGAAGTAAAAAGGGACCTGTGTCATGGCCAGGAGCAAGTGATGTATAGGACTCAGTACCTTTGCCACTCTGCATCATGTACAGGACCCCCAGCCCTCCCCCTCCCCCCGTAATGGAGGTTGGGAAGGGGGGATCCAGTGGGAGGGCTTGGCCCAATGTAGTCACGCCCCTGCATAGTTACACCATATTTATTAACCTCCTTAGCGGTAATCACGAATACAACTCGGGGTGGAAAAACATGCCAGGAGCGGTGACCCCGAGCTGAACTCGTGGTAGCCGTCGGAGGTTCATGCAGAGCAATGCGCGCAGTTGGCGTTTATCACTCACCTCCTGGGGGATCCCGACGTCGGCCTCCATTCTTCTTCCTCTCCTCCGAGGCTCTGCTTCCCCCTGAGGAGATCACTGTCTGTCATCATAACAACAGCCGGCAATCTCACTATAGGGCTACAGCGCCACCTGGAGGACGGAGGGAAAACTGCAGGGAGGTGAGTGAGTGCTGAGCTGCTGCAGATCTCCCTAGCAGCATGATTTTATCCAGGTTTTAAGGTCTCAAAAATTATACCGCTTTTAGACCCTAAAATCTAGAAAGAATCATAACGCCAAGGGGGTTAAAGTGGGAACATGTTTCATTTAACTTTTCAAACGCACTGAA